>NC_039276.1:17719605-17727105 GCF_003368295.1 Carassius auratus
TTTAGAGATCACCATACCCGGAAAAATATCTGTTTTATCAGGAAGCGCTTGACTCGACACAAAGTTCCAGTCTTCATCATTCAAACTGTCTCGCCACTTCTTTAACAAAAGATGGGCAGTCCTTTTTTATTTAATTCCAAGTCTCTGCGCAAGTGCATCAGCATTGTCCAACGTGAAACCAGCCACTTCTATTAAATCCTTCATTTTAACAACTCTGGCTTTTGTTAATGCTTGCATCAACCATAAAGTTGAATTTCCACAAAACTCCAGTCGAGCACCATTAATCAAAGGTTCTTCCAAAAACCAATACAGAGACTTACATGACAATGATCTTTTTAACTGTACCATACACCATGCTCTTCTTACACTCTCATAAAAGGAAGAAATAGACTTCAAATGAAAATTCTTACAATCTGTCCAAAAAATATTTTTTCTAAAACCCCACCCACCAACCTTACTTAAAAGACAACAGGCTGGTCCAAACCATGATAAATTGGGTCTATATAAAAACTTTTGAACAAACTGTAGCCTAAAAGCTACTTTCCTACTTACAAGGTCAACAACCCCTTGTCCACCTTCTTCCATTGGAAGATAAAGAACATTTTGTGGTAACCAATGTAATCTATCCCAAAAGAAATCTATCATCTTGACCTGTATTTTTCCCAGAACCCCTACTGGAGGCTCTAAAACGGATAACCTGTGCCATAATGAGGAGGCTACTAAATTATTAATGATTAATGCTCTCCCCCTAAAAGAAATTTTAGGTAAAATCCATTTCCACCTTCCTAAACTTCCTTCAACATTTTCCAGAACATTTTCCCAGTTTCTTTGCATTATTATTTCATAACCCAAAAATATTCCAAGATATTTAAGACCTCTTTGTGACCAAACCATCTCACCCGGTAAGTCCAGCTCTCCTTCATTCCATTTCCCGACCCTATATGCTGAACTTTTAGCCCAATTTACTTTTGCAGATGAAATTTTTGCATAAACATTAACAATATCAACCAGTTTATCAATATCATCCTGTCCACTGGTTAAAACCAATACATCATCTGCATAGGCTGATAGTTTTATAGGTGGAAAAGTACTCTCATATCTAAAACCATCTAAACGAGTCCTAATTTTCTGTAGCATAGGTTCTAGTGCTATTGAATAAAGCATACCTGACAAGGCACATCCTTGTCTAATTCCCCTTTCTATTTTAAAAGGGCTACTCAAACCACCATTGATTTTCAGTACACTTTCAATATCATCATAGAGCACTTTAACAAAGGCAGTGAAAGCAGGTGGAAAACCCAAAGTTTCAAAAATATACCATAAAAACTGATGATCCACCCGATCAAATGCCTTTTCTTGATCTATGGAAATTAGACCACATTTTTTTCCCAACAGTCTTGAGACTTCCAACACATCCCGAATCAAGGATATATTATCCACTATTGATCTATTAGGTACACAATAAGATTGATCTAAATGTATAACCTGTCCAATTACTTCTTTCAGTCTGTTTGCCAGAGCTTTTGATAACATCTTGTAATCAGTGCATAATAAAGAAACTGGTCTCCAGTTTTTTATCTCTTTGAGATCACCTTTCTTAGGGAGCAAGGTTAAAACGGCTCTTCTGCAGCTTAGTGGCAGTTGTCCTTTATCCAAACTATCACTTAAAACTGCAAGTAGATCTTCTCCTAACAAATGCCAAAATGCTTTATAAAATTCAACAGGCAACCCATCTAAACCTGGTGTTTTACCAGTTTTCATACTCTGCAAAGCATTAAAAACTTCATCTATTGTTAAAGGACCTACCAGTTTTGTATATGAATCCTCATTCACTTTTGGAAGCTGATCTGCCACAAATTCAGCCATTAACTGGTCATCGACAAAGCTGCGGGTATACAGCTCTTTATAAAAACTGACAGCCCTTTTACGAATGTCAGAAACCTCAGTAAGAATTTTTCCATCTTCTGACCTTAAACACTGAATATTTTTCCTTTGGCCATTTTTCCTTTCCAAACTGAAAAAGAACTTTGATGGGGCATCCATTTCAGAACAATTTTGAAATCTGGATCTAACCAATGCCCCCTGAGACCTTGTACCTAACAGATCTGCTAATATTGCTTTTTTTCCTTTAAGAGCCTGCAATTGATTTTGATTTGCAGTGGCTCCATTTAAAGTCTGGAGTTCCACTATATCCATCTCCAGACTTCTTATGGATTGAACCATGTCTCTAGTAACATTAAAAGTGTACTGATTACAGAGTTGTTGTATCTGCACCTTCCCAATATCCCACCACTGCTGTATTGATGTAAAGGAAGATTTTTTTGATCTCCACCCCAACCAAAAAAAAGAAAAAGAATTACAAAAATGGGCATCTTCAAGTAAAGCACTATTAAAATGCCAATAGGCACTCCTAATTTTAATAGAATTAATAAAAACACATGCTACTACCATTGAGTGATCAGAGAAACCAACAGGACAAATAAAACAAGACTTAAAACATTGTTTCTGATATTTAAAACAATAAAACATATCCAGTCTTGCTAAAGAGATAGAATTTTCTTTCACATGAGCCCATGTATATTGCCTTTCGTTACAATGAAAATTTCTCCACACATCACAAAGTTGCAAAGTTTTAATCATATTCAATAATTTATTTTTTGAAGCCATATGAGGTTCAATGTGATTCCTATCTAAATCATTACTTGTACAATTAAAATCTCCACCCATTATTAGAAAACTTTCCATATTACATTGTTTCAGACTACCACATAAAGTTTCAAGAAACAATATTCTTTCCATTGACTTCACAGGAGCATAAACATTTATCAATTCTAAAGTAACATTTTCAAACTTTGCTATTATCTTAATTAAACGGCCTTGTATTACTTCAATAACATCACAAGATATTGGTAGGCCGGTCTTTGAGAACAAAACAGCCACCCCAGCACTAAGAGCAGTTTTATGACTCAAAACAATCTTTCCTTCCCACTCCTTCATCCATTCAACTTCATTTTCCTTTGTGCTGTGTGTCTCTTGCAAAAACATTACATCTATGTTTTTAAGTTTTATTAACTCATAAACTTGTGCTCTTTTGTTTACATCCCTCGCCCCATTTACATTCAGGGAAGATATTTTAAAATTACTCATTATGAGGGATGAAAAAAGCACAAAAAACCAAATCCACATTACTCCATTATTCTTGTGACATATCATTATGCATTGTCTGAGGACGCACCTTTTGTACAATCTTTTTTAAACGATACACCTCAGGGTTCGACAAACATACTTCACCTTTCTGCTTCATAAGCATTTTTGCTGAGTCAATGAACAACGAAAGATCAGGAAAAAAATCTATAACCTCCACATTCCTCATTCCTTTTGTACGCTGCAGAAACTGTTTCATTCTTTCCAAACTGTACCCACTATAATCTTTACTCATATTTCCTTCCACTTCAGAACAATCTCGCTCACTTTCTGAGCCCGACACTTCACTTACATTCGAAACTTCTCCAGAACTTTCAGTAACAATCAACATAGATGTCACTAAAGCCCTGACCAACGTAGTGCAAACAGCTAGCAGGATCTACCCCAGAGCCAAAATCATCATCTCGACCCTTCTACCTCACAGAGACGTGCCACAAAACATCATCAACTCCATCAATGAGAAGATAGCTGGCATCTGTGCTTCAATGAGAAATGTCCACATAGCTGACCATCAGCGCATCACCCATGAGCATCTATATGACCACGTCCACATCCATCGAGAGGGAATGAGACTGTTTGCTAAGAGCATCAAGGAGACAGCCCTGCGTCCCCCTCCGAAAACGCTCGGTGATCACGAGGAGAGGGTAAGAGTGCTTCAGTCAGACAGCTACGCCGCTGTAGCAGCAGGACGAGCTAGAACAGACTCCAGAGACCTTATCCAGATCATGCTCAAAATGATCTGTGACAACCTACTAGCTTAACTACTTACACTGTGTCTGGAGTTAAAAATGACCATTACTTCTTAATTACTTTTATTTCACTCATTTCTACTTGTTTACTTTCAAATTTGACAATTGTAAAACTCATTCACTCGTGATATATTTATATATATTTATATTATTTTTTATCTATTTATTTATTTATTTTATTGATGAATTTATATTTTAAAACATGATTTGGTCATGAATTCATACATTATTCTGGTAAATGCAATACTTCCCAATGTCATCGTTTAAAATAACTAGTTATAATATTCAAGGTATGTTCTCTTCAGCTTTTGGAGAGAAAAGCACTAATCCTGATTTTATTAACGCTGTACATAGTTCAGATATAATTATTTTACTTGAGACATGGAGTGGTTTAGACTCTAAAACATCCCCCCCTTCACACTACAGAGAGCTGCGCATCCCCTCAATCAAACAGCCTGAGGTTAGGAACGGAAGAGATTCAGGAGGAATCATAGTCTGGTTTAAAGACCATCTGCAGCAGTATATTCAGCCCATGGAAAAGGGAAAAACACACATTTGGATAAACATTCAAAAAGAGATTTTGTGTTTAGATGAGGACCTGTACCTGTGTTCCACATATATCCCCCCATATGAGTTGCCTTATTATAATGAAGACATCTTCTCAATCCTACAATCAGAGATCAATTACTTCCAGTCTAGAGGTTCGGTTCTATTAATGGGGGATCTGAACGCCAGAACGGGGAAGGAACAGGACTACATCAGCTCTGATGGGGACAAATATATTAACAGTTCACTTAATCATCAGAAAAAAGGTTTTACCAAAACACGGCAGAATTATGACAATACGATTAACAGACATGGAAAACAAGTCCTGCAGCTCTGCAAAAGCCTGGGCCTGTACATAGTGAATGGCAGAATGAAGGGTGACTCTCTGGGCCCATGTACATACAGCTCACATCTGGGCAGCAGCACGGTAGATTACGCCATCACAGATCTAGACCAGAGTCAGATCAACTATTTCACAGTGATGCCACAGATGCCATTATCAGACCACAGTCACATAGTCCTCAGTCTCAACAGGTCAGGGAATCATCCGCCATCTTTAGAACAGAAAGTTCAATTATATCCACTCCCCCCCAAATTTATATGGAGTAAAGACAGTCCTGCCCAGTATGAAGCTGCGCTCCACTGCACCCACACTGAGAACATGATCGACTCATTCCTCCTGACTACATTTAGTGTAGAAAAGAGAAGTATCAATTCAGCAACTAAACAGTTAACTCAAATCTTTTCTACAGTGGTCAGAAAAGCCCTCAGAAAAAGAAAAAATTACCGATGTAAAAAAGAAACCGCTAAAGATGCTTGGTTTGATAAAGATTGCCAAAAACTAAGAAAAGAATTAAGATCATTATCAAATAAAAAGCACAGAGACCCTGCAAACCAACAAATACGAGCCACATATCAAGAAACACTTAAACTATACAAGTCACTATTAATACAGAAGAAAACTGACCACATCAAAATTAAAATAAACAAAATTGAAGAAGCAATCGATCAAAATTCTTTTTGGGATTTATGGAATAATTTAGATAAATCCAAAGAGGCCAAACACCTTCCCATCTATGACCCAAAGATCTGGACTGAACATTTCAGAAAACTCTATTCTCTAAACGAACCAACCCTCGGCCAAAAACATCTGACCTCCCAACTAAATAACCTGGAATTCACGAGAAAAGACCAGCTCAATCATTTAGACAAACCCATAGAATTACCTGAACTGACAGAGAAGATGAAATGGAATTTCTAATGAAATGCTGAAACACAGCAGCCCCAAACTGAGACTTGCTATCCTAACATTATTCAATCTCTTATTAAAATCTGGACACTTTCCTGAGATCTGGAAAGAGAACGTGATAACCCCAATTTTTAAACAAGGTGAGAAGTATGACCCAAATAATTATAGAGGCATCACAGTGAGCAGTAACCTGGGAAAACTATTCTGCTCCATCATCAATGACAGATTAATTCAGTTCATCCAAGAACACAAGATTTTAAACAATTGTCAAATTGGATTTATGCCAAAACAGAGAACTTCAAATCATATTTACACACTCCACACACTCATAGACAAATATGTTCATCAAACAAAACAAGGAAAAATATTTGGCTGCTTCATTGATTTTAAAAAAGCCTTTGATTCAGTATGGCACAATGGACTTTTTCTAAAACTGATTCAAAGCAGAATAGGAGGAAAGACATATGACATCATAAAGGACATATACAACGGGAACAAATGCTGTGTCAAGATCAACGACAGAAGGACTGATTATTTCAGTCAGAACAGAGGAGTGCGTCAAGGCTGTAGCCTCAGCCCGACTCTGTTTAATATCTATATTAATGAACTGGCATCAGCACTTGAGAAGTCCCCTTGTCCTGGTCTGACCCTCGAGGGCAGAGAAATCAAATGTCTCCTGTACGCTGACGATCTTCTGCTCTTGTCACCTCATGAAGAGGGGCTACACCAAAGCCTCTCGCTATTAGAAGATTACAGTAGAGACTGGGCCTTACCAATCAACATGGAGAAATCCAAAATTATCATCTTTCAGAAAAAGCCTCGCATTACTGACAAAAAATATAGTTTTGCAATCGGGGGAACACTTCTTAATCATGTGACGTGTTATAATTATTTGGGTCTCACTATCTCAGCTTCTGGTCAATTTGACCTGGCAATAAAACATCTGACTGATAAGGCACGCAGGGCTTATTACACTATTAGGAAATCTTTGTTCAAATTCAACCCACCTATTAAATTATGGCTAAAAATCTTCGACAGCATCATCAAACCAATTCTTCTAATATGTTGTGAGATCTGGGGCCCCAAATTTAAATTAAACTACACATCTTGGGATAAAAGACCCACTGAAATGTTCCACCTGGAGTTCTGCAAGAACATCCTGGGACTTGACAGAAACGCCCCTAGTCTCGGCTGCAGGGCAGAACTGGGCAGATTCCCTCTTCTAGCAGAAATCCAGAAGAGAACAGCCAAGTTCTGGTTCCATCTATCAGACACACGGACAGATGATTACCATCACTGCGCTCTTATGTACAGGACAGGACACCCAGAGAGTGACCCCATGCACCATTTAGTGGGAAAACACCAACTCAGCTCAACCATTCAATTAAGACACGCAAAAGTTAAAGAAATTGGAAAACTAACCCAGGAAGAATACATCTATGATTGGCAGATCAAAGTAGAACAAATTAACAAATTAAAATACTTCTATAGATTAAAGACTGGCTATCAATTGGCACCTTACTTGATCAAAATTAAGGACTATAGTAAGAGAAAGCTCCTGACGAAGTATCGTCTGAGTGATCACCGTCTGTGTGTGGAGACGGGCCGACACAAACACAGCTGGAGAGAGAGAGAGCTCCGACTGTGTCCTCACTGCACAGAGAGAGTGTGTGTGTGTGTGTGTGTGGAGACGGGCCGACACAGACACAGCTGGAGAGAGAGAGAGCTCCGACTGTGTCCTCAGTGCACAGA
>NC_039276.1:17732105-17734605 GCF_003368295.1 Carassius auratus
TTCACATGTTGGATAAGACTCTTGACCTGAACAGATCTACATGCCCATATTCAGTTATAGTCATAGCGCCACCTATTGGCAACAGGAAGTGACATATTTTACACTGTGACAGACTATTTCTAGAAATTTTATGACATCAATGTCTTTTTTGTGGTCAGTCTAATCTAAAGACCTGTGTGATGTTTAGTTGTGAAGATCTTGAGTTTTTGTTAAAAGGCGTGTCCATGGCGCCGTGACGAAGTTCGATGTCTCGTCATGGGAATAAAAGATGTTATAACTCAGGCATAAAGTGTCCGATCTTGCCCAAACTTCACATGTGTGATAAGGGTCATGGCCTGAACAGATCTGAAGGCCAATATTCCATTGGGTGTGGCAAAATGGCTTGATAGCGCCACCTATAAACTTTCAACGGAGTGCATATGCACATTCAATGGAGTGTGCCTCAAGCTATTTTTCACGTACATGTACAAAAATCGGTACACACATGTAACACACCAATACCTACAAAAAAGTCCCATGTTACGAAATCCGAATCCCATCAGGAAGTCGGTTATTTAGAATTTTCTCTGCAAAATTGGCATTGTTTTTGCAATTTTCAGGGGTTGTACTTTAACAAACTACTCCTAGAGATATATTCAGATCAACACCAAACTTGGTCAGTTAAATCTAAAGGCATTTGCGATGTTAAGTTGCGAAGATTTTGAGGTTTCGTTAAAGGGCGTGTCCATGGCGGCCTGACAAAATTCGATGTTTCGCCATGAAAAAGGACGTTGCTGTTACTCAGACTTACAATGTCCAATCTGCCCCAAACTTCACATGTTAGATAAGACTTCTGCCCTTAACAGATCTACATGCCCATATTCAGTTATAGTCATAGCGCCACCTGCTGGCAACAGGAAGTGACATGTTGTATGCTGTGACAAACTACTCCTAGAATTTTTTTGAGATTAATGTATTTTTTGTAGTCAGTCTAATCTAAAGGCCTGTGCAATGTTAACTTGTGGAGATCTTGAGTTTTTGTTAAAGGGCATGTCCATGGCATCATGACAACTTTTGATGTCTCGCCACAGCAAGAGAAGTTGTTGTAACTCAAGCATAATTTGTTCGATCTTCCCCAAACTTCACATGTTCGATAAGAGTCCTGCCCTGAACACATCTGAAGGCCAATAGTCCATTATAATGAGAGCACCACCTGCTGGCAACACAAAGATTGGCACAAATATGGAGTAAACTTTGATATATTCCACTTATATTTATGAGTTTAAATGCATGTTTCTCATCGTTCACCTATTTACTAAAGCCACTCGCTGCCGGTGAGCCCATGTGCGAGGGCCCGTTCATGGCTGCTTGCAGCTTTAATTAGGGCTCAAGCCCAAAGGGCGAGAGGCCTATTGTTTTCCTTAGGATTATTTTTTATTATTATTTTTTTCCAACGTCTCGGGGGCTTTTGACTGGAAGAGGTGGAGGTACGGGTCTGCTCATCTCTAATGACTGGAAATTTAATCCTTTACCATCTTTGGGCATCAACAGCTCCTTTGAATCTCATTCAGTTACTGTTACCTACCCTTTTAAAATACATTTTTTAGTTGTCTATCGACCCCCAGGACCACTGGGTAACTTTTTGGATGAATTAGATGTGTTGCTCTCAACCTTTTCTGAGGATGGTACTTCCCTAGTTATGCTTGGAGATTTCAACATTCATCTAGATAAACCTCTGTTTGCCGATTTCCACACTCTGCTTGCCTCTTTTGATCTCAACCGAGTGTCAACTACTGCTACTCACAAATCAGGCAACCAACTGGACCTTATTTATACACGAAACTGCTCTACTGATCATGTTCTGGTTACTCCACTGCACACGTCGGATCACTTCCTTCTCACTCTTAACCTCAACATGATCCCTGACACACCACTTACCCCTCCACATGTCATCTTTCGACGTAACCTACGCACACTTTCACCCTCCCGGCTATCTGCAATGGTTTCATCTTCACTTCCTTCACCTAAACTGTTTAAACTGTTAAACTGACGACTTTGCAACGTTTTTCATTAATAAAATTAAACACATTAGTGCACAATTTTCCACACCACAGTCAGTCAAGCTCATATCACCAGCAAACTTACACTCATTTACATCCTTCTCTTCACTCTCTGAAGCAGAAGTGTCAAAACTCATCCTTTCTAATCGCCCTACAACTTGCCCGCTTGATCCAATTCCATCTCATCTCCTTCAAGCCATTTCCCCTGAAGTTGTACCTGCACTCACTCACATCATCAACACTTCCCTCCACACTGGTGTTTTTCCCTCATCATTTAGACAGGCACGTATAACTCCACTACTTAAGAAACCCAACCTCAACCCATCTCTTTTAGAGAACTACAGACCAGTTTCCCTTCTTCCTTTTATTGCAAAAACACTTGAACGAGCTGTGTTCAAACAAGTCTCTACATTTCTCACACAAAAATCTCCTTGACAGCAACCAATCTGGCTTCAGAAGTG
>NC_039276.1:17737105-17823280 GCF_003368295.1 Carassius auratus
TGCAACATATTTTGGTCCAAAAATGAATAATTCATCCAAATCTCTAGCCCACCCATCTAAGATCTGAAACAATTCTCTTAACCTTAAAAAATGTAAAAACAAATGATCAACTGATTCTTCAGTGCCACAAAATGGACATTCTTTCTCTACAGTGGGGTCAAAGTGCGCCACATGTCTGTTTGTAGCTACCGCCCAGTGAACAACCCTCCACTGGAGATCAGCAGTGCGTTTCTCTATAGGAGGTTTGTAGAGGGACCTCCAGCATCTTCTAGGGGACGAGTCTGGCCCGAAAAAATCTGACCACTTGGTCTCTTTACAGTCTTTGAGCGCATTATAATGGGACACTTTCACGCAAATAATGTACAGGGCCTTTTTTGAGACAGTCTTAAAACCTTCCAGGACAGGAGTCCTGAAGTGTAGAAGAGAACCTTCCTCAGTCTCTTCATCCACTGCTGCTGAAACATCCACTTGCAGAAACAGGCTCCCTCTGTCCTGTTCAGGAACCTCATTTTCTTCTGATCTTTGTCTGAAAACAGAAGGCAATGCGGAAACAGTTCCATCCATTATTCTCTTTATTATCCTTATGGACTTGATGCCTGTCTTGTTGCACATCTCCTCTGGACTTTTCCAGTTTTCACCAGTCTTTAGGTCAGCAATCCTTGTACACCCCGCTCTTGCCATTACATTCTGGATGCTTCTGGACTCCAGTGCCGGTGCTAGTATCAGTGGGTTATTAAAAAGAGGTTCATTCTCTGTCCAGAGTCCAATGTTTGTGAGAACCCTCTTGACCTTAAAAACTGAAGTCCATGCTCTCAAAACGGTCTTATAAAAAGGGGAAATATTCCTCAAATCCATGTTGGCCAATTTAATCAAAAACAATTGTACATCATACTTAAAAATATTCATTTTCCTCAACACAGCTCGCGCTATATCAGCCCAGCATGGCTCCGCATACAACAATCTCTGAGCTGCTTGAAGTCGGAAAGTCTTTATTATGTTGGCTTGGCAACAATCCAACATACTGTTATGCTATTTAAACTTCTTCTTCTTCTTATTATTCTTATGGTCCTAAAAAGTCTGAACGCTACTCCTCCTAGGGCTTTAAAGCCACAAGCTGCAGCATAGAGACACCTGCAGCATAGGGGGGTGCTTTATGCTATATCTTTTCAGACTATCTTTTTTTTAAATTAATTTTTAAATGTAAAAATACATTACCCATAGACTTACATTATCTGAGAAAAATTGCGCCCCTTGTTGCAATACCCGAGATTAAGAGAGGAGTCGGGTTTCGTTTCACTTTTAAACCGGTTAAAAATACCAAGTAAATAATACAATTTCCCTCAAACTGACAAGCTAAACCAACATATCTGATTATTACAGGGGTCAGGGCTCATTAATAATTTATTTCTGGGCAGAGAGCAGTCAGAAAGACGAGAGAAGAATCACTGCTGCTCAGCTCAGGCATTGCCTACACGGAGCTCACAACGAGCGAATTTATTCTTATTTAAGACCTTTTATAATTAAATTATATCGGCGATTGCACGCAATCTACCCGTTAGAACACACCAAGAGCTAAATTCAGATGTTTCTGAACTGTTTAAAGTAAAAACATGATATATTCGCGGCAGCCAAATGTCCGCGAGCTCGCGATGTATTTCTCTGAACACTTGAAGTCCACATGACAGCCGCGTTTCAGGGTGAGATCAGACAAATAAATAGGCTACACATTTCATTCACACTGACAAGCTAAACCAACATATGTTATTATTACCGGGTCAGATCTCATTAATAAACTAGAATTAAAAGTTAGTGAACTAACTTTGATGTTGGCTTGGCCATCTTGGCCATGGGGCAAAAGAGCCACAGTACTTGTGTGCCCAACATTCTTCAGTTGCCCTGCTGCAAAAAAATAAAAACAATAATACCATAAAAAAAATACACCTGCTACAGTCTTTTTCCATGGTCCCTTGCTGTTTTCTTTTTTAATAAAAAGCCTAGGCTATGATAACAGCTACGACAGGGTTGTCTAGCTGAATGCGAAAGAAGTCATGCAAAAACCATAATCTCCTAAATACCATTCAATTTGATATTATTTTAATAGTACTGACAACATATTTCTCAAGTTATCATACATTACTGAAAAATTAAAGAAGGGACACTATATAAGTTATCTATTTTCATGTTGTTCATATAATAGTACTCACAGAAGGACTCATAATTTACTTGAAAATAGGCAATTTATGTATTCACTTGTATGAACTGTTTTGTCTCTGAATATAGCTTGAAGTATTTAGTATTTATCCTGTGGCGCCATCGTTTGGACAACAATCTGAAAGCAGCTGGTAAATGCAGGCTCTTTTAATATTCAATCCAGCATCAATAATTATTTTCGATTTATTTCTCAACAGTTTATGTTCACGTGGCTGTTTTCGTTTATATTCGCCAAGCTATTATGAATTTTGAAATAATCGTGTACTTGATTTGTCCGATCTACGACGAAAAGCTAGAATCACTGTCCTCTGAAGCTGGAGAGATGGATGTTATTTTCACCTAAGACAAAAAGATCACACAGGCACTCATTTTGATCTCTATAATATATTCTTCTAATTGTTTTGTGTTGATTCGCTGCACTGTTTTAATTTAAAAGGCTGTTGTGACTTTTTTTCCTTCCAGTATTCATAAGCTGTATCGCTCTGATATTTCATTTTGCACACATACACAGCTCAAAAACACCTGAATTCTGCTCTTGTTGTGTTCTAATGGGTGGATTGTGTGCACTCGCTGTGATATATCTTATTTTTGAAAGCTCTTAAAAAATATAAAAAAGCTTTTATTCTGAGCTCGTAGTGATAACTGGGCTGGCTGATATGCAGCGCTCATTTCTCTCTCGTCTTTCTGTCGGTTCTTTGGCCAGAGACATAATTTATTAATGAGATCTGACCCGATAATAATAACATATGTTGGTTTAGCTTGTCAGTGTGAATGAAATGTGTATTTATTTGTCCGATCTTTTCCCTTCGCAAAGTGAAATATTGCATTTTGCACACACGGCTCAAAAACCTCTGGATTTTGCTCTCGTTATGTTCTAAAGAGTGGATTGTGTGCAATTCGGAGTACTATTTTATTTTAAGAAGTAAAATATATAAATGACTTTACCACAGGGAACTACACTAACTTTTTCCACTGGTGGCTCTTGTGCTAATAACTTTTTCAGTTACTGGCGCATAACATGATTTGGTCGCACAAATTATTTATAGTAATACTGGAAAATAATGAACAATAATGAAACTGTATTGGATGTGCTTTTTGTTTTACTTGCCATCTTTTAAACCACATGCCTTGTTCTATTTCTTACAGTACACACAGTGCATTCAGACACCTTCAACATTTCTCAGATTATCACAGTTTATTTGCTGTAGTTTAGAAATTGGTAATAAAATATGACAATAACTCAGAAAAAATTCATCTTGATAATGTCGGATAACTTTGATAAAAAGATATGTAATGGAATCAACCAAAACTTCAGACAACTGTCAGTATTTACACAACTATCAATACTTTGTTGAACAGTTACCAAGCAAGCAATGCTTAATTTGGTTCAGTCTGTGGTGTGAAAAGGTTGCATTAGCAGTTAAAGAAAGAAACACTTAAGCAAAAAATGGTCAGGTCCCTAATTATTATTATTTTTTTAATCAATTTCACTGGTAGCCTGCAGTATGAAGAATGTTTGGGTATAATATTTCACAGATCACTATTTTGCCATACTCACTTACATAAAATGAACTAGTGGCCTGCACCCACTAGTAAAACAATTCTATCTGATTTTTGGATTGACTTTGGATAAATTATTGTACTACAAGGTAATTCAATCAAGAGCAGTGAGTGATTTACTTTCATTTTCATACATTAAAGACACTGACAGCAGAGCTAGTAAATTAGACGCGGTCACCTTAAGAGACAAACGCATCCATTATGATGATACACAACCGATTTTTATGCAACTTTTAACTTTCACTTAAAACATAACCACATACTCTTTCGAACACACTTTCCAACACGGGTATTTCGACATATTTTGTATGTATTTGTTGTCGGTACATAAGCAAGAAGACTTTGAGGCGCGTCTCTGCTTGCTCCCTGAACACCAGAACACCGCGCTGCTGAATTGAGCTCTTTTGCTTTACGCTCTTTTTTTCTGTTTATTTAAACTGCAATTTGCATTTGTTCGTTCAGGTGCAGGTGAACGAGAGCTCGGTTCAGTGTTGCTGTCCCTGTACGCGAGACGCGTCTCTCTCTCGCACCGAACACAGCGCGAGTCATCAGCTGCTCAGTTCAGCTTTCCCGCAGCGCGGGGCTGAAGCCAACTTGATGTGTTGAATGCTCGGAGCACGTTATAAAACGTATTCTTAAAATACACATTTCTGTTTTAATAAATGCTCATATTAAATCATAGCATAACACATAAGTAGGTACAAAAATAATCAGTGATCATTGATCAGTGAAAGACCATTTTGGTCACAGTGTTCCCTGCTTTACCATGTTATGCAGCGCCGAGCAATCGCTGCGACATTCAGTCTGACAGATAAAATCTCACAATCACATATAAACACTCATTTTCATGTGTATAATATATTCTTCTAATCGTTTTGTGCCGTTTCGCTGCAGTATTTTAATGTGACAGGCTGTAAATTCTCTTCAAGTGTTCAGAGAAATACATCGCGAGCTCGCGAACAGTTGGCTGTCGCGAATATATCATGTTATTACTTTAAACAGTTCAGAAACATCTGAATTTAAATTGAAATTTTTAAGGGGGCGTAAAGAAGAATAAATTCGCTCGTTGTGAGCTCCGTGGAGACAGCTAACCAGCAGTGAATCTTGTCTCGTCTTTCTGACTGCTCTCTGCCCAGAAATAAATTATTAATGAGCCCTAACCCCTGTAATAATCAGATATGTTGGTTTAGCTTGTCAGTTTGAAGGAAATTGTATTATTTACTTTTTTTAAACGATTTTAAAGTGAAACCAAGCCAGACTCCTCCTCCTGTCACGGGTATTTTCCTCAACGGACGGGACGGGTATACACGATTTTTCTCAGACAATGGAAGTCTATGGGAGATTGATGTTTAAAAATTAATAAAACAAAAACTTTAAGTCTGATCACTCTGAAAAGATATAGCATAAAGCACCCCCCTATGCTGCAGGTGTCTGCCGAGTTTGGGGCTTGTGGCTTTAAAGCCCTAGGAGGAGTAGCGTTCAGAAATTTCAGGACCATAGAATAACAGTATGTTGGCTTGTTGCCAAGCCAACATAATTATGTCTCTGGCCAAAGAACAGAGAGAAAGACGAGAGAGAAATGAGTGCTTCATCAGCATTTTTTAAGCGCTTCCAAAAATAATTTCACAGCGAATGCACTAATCCACCCATTAGAACACAACAAGAGCAGAATTCAGGTGTTTTTGAGCTGTTTATGTGTGCAAAATGAAAAATAATTTGACAGCGTGATACAGCTTATGAATATTGAAAGGAAAAAAAGTCACGACAGCCTTTTAACTCTGGAGTCGATTAACGCATATACGCGTTTTGAGTCATTTTCTCCTGATAACCCCGAAAATTACTTAAATTACACTTTCAGTTTTAATCGTACAGATAAGAGCAATACATCAATCGAATCTGTAAAGGGTCTACTTTTTTTTTGGATACAAACATAACAAAACTTTGTGCACTTATAAAATAAAGATAACAAACAAGGTGTGCTGTCTGCAGCCTTGGTCTGCGCTGATCTTCATTTACAAACACGTCATTAAAATGAACTGTAACTCCATGAATACTCAACGAAGAGACATGAGAGATATATCTATAGAAAGCTTGACATGTCTACTTTTAAACTAAACAAGTGCTCCCGAACAAATATTCTGTGATAAAGTAATCCATATCAAAACAACGCGATGTCCTTTTTTCACGTCTCCCTTCATTATATCTAATGTGTATGGAAGGCCAAGAGGGTCAAATACACGTGAATTTTAACGCGTCAACAACACGTTAAATACGTGTATTTCATGCGTAGACAACACGTATTTAATATTATTTATTTATCGGCGCTGCACAACATGGTAAAGTCATTTATATATTTTTTAAGAGCTTCTTAAAATACTATATTACTCCGATATTATATCCAATATTATTTAACGCGTTAAATACGTGTTGTTTACACGTGAAAAATCAGCGGGTATTTAACATGTATTTCACGTGTTAAATACACGTGAAATACACGTGAAGTACACGTTAAAAATCAGTTTGAAGAGGTCAATGTCATTGGCTGCTGAGGACTTGGGTCAAACCACTTCTGTGAGCTTAGAGGGGTGTACCATTCATAGACAGGCAACCACCATTTAACATGCTATAGATCAGCTTATTCAGCCTTATTATTTAGTCTTTTTTCTTTTCTGTTTTGCATAGCCTATAGAAATAATATATTTAAGTTTCAGTTTTATGAAATATTTATTTTATAATAAATATTAATTAAAATGTTGTGGTGATAGTATAAAGTTTATAAAAGTTACAGTATTTTGTCATGAAACAGGACTTTTTGTTTAGCTCTTGACTCGCCGAAGTATACTATATATAGTGTCCCTTCTTTAATTTTTCAGTAATGTGTGATAACTTAAAATATGTTGTCAGTACTATTAAAATAACATCAAATTGAATGGTATTTAGGAGATTATGGTTTTTGCATGACTTATTTCGCATTCAGCTAGACAACCCTGTCGTAGCTGCTATCATAGCCTAGGCTTTTTATTAAAAAAGAAAACAGCAAGGGACCATGGAAAAAGACTGCTGCAGGTGTATTTTTTTATGGTATTATTATTTATTTTTTTTGCAGCGGCAAAATTCTTGCTTCGAATAAATCAGTGTAAAAGTTCTTTGCATGGTTTCTCATTTCTTTTGGATTAGTTGTTAAAGTCCCATTTGGAAGTTTCAAATGCAACATGAGTTTTCTTTCTCCTCCTTTTCGCTCCAAGTTGAAGAAGTATGAGCTCGGAGCATCTATTTCTCTTATTGAGGAAAAGCGGGCTCTTATCAAAGCACCTTTTGCTCTTTCATTAAACAAGGATGCCAAAACAGTCTTTTTTTCTCTCAGTTGATCCCCTTCTTCTGAGTTTCCTTCAATAATTCCTTCTTCGATTTCAGTTATTTCTCTCTCAAGTATTTTAAAAGTGTTCTTTACAAGTCTATTTGAGTGAGCGGTGTAGTTCTGGCAAAAAATTCTTATTTGTGCTTTTCCAACTTCCCACCATTGCACTAAATCTTCATAGTCACTTTTTTGCTCTTGCCACTTAGACCAAAATAACCCAAACTTATCACAAAAGTTAGAGTCATGTAGTAATTTCTAATTAAAATGGCAATAGTAACTAGAAGGCTGTGCCTTTTTTAAACTCATTTCAATCATCCACAAATGATGATCAGTAAAACCATTTGGAAAAATATTGGCTTTTAAAACTCTATTAGAATTATTTTTACTTACATAAAATCTATCCAACCTCGCAGCACTAATATGATCATGAGATGCTTTAACCCATGTATACTGTTTTACTGTTGGATGTTTTTCCCTCCAAACATCAGATAAGTCATATTTCTTTATTATACTGCTTAATGAATTAGCAGACTGGGGATACGGTTCTTCACCATTTCGGTCTAGTGTAAAATCTAAGGTGCAATTCCAGTCAAACCCAAGAACCATACATGCATTATCAAAAATGTTTAATTCACTAGATAATTTTCTAAAAAATTCTACCCTTTCTGCTCCATTATTAGGCGAGTAAACATTTATAAAGAGAAACGGAAATCCCATTAACTCCAACTGTCCAATCAATATTCTGCCCTTATCTATCTCATAGGAAGATATATTAGTCATATTTATCTTCTTTGAAAATAGAATCGCAACACCTCCACTTAGATTTGAGCCATGACTTAGAAAAATCTTGCCCTCCCACCACATCTTCCATTCTACTTCATTACCCAGATCGCTATGGGTTTCTTGCAAAAAAATTATATCTATATTTTTATTTAGAATAAATTAATACAAAGCAGCTCTTTTACTATAATTCCTTCCTCCATTAATATTTATTGTCCCTATTTTTATGCTCTCCATGAAAAGAGAAAAGAAAGAAAGACAAACAATCAGAAGAGAAAAGACAGAAAAGGAAAAAAGTGCCCTTTGTGACTCAACCATAATGTATATTGCTTTTTAACCCATTCTTTCCCTTTCCGTAATTTTGTCACAATTTTTTTCAGTCTAAATCTTTTCCTACGACTCAGTTCTTCGAATCCTACAGTCTTCTGTATTTTAATGACTGACCTCACAAATCTTTCAGCATCAGGAAAAGAAGTCTTGACATCAAAAGTCTTTCCAAACGTTTCATCCAAGAAATCATTAATTTATTTTACTGTGTATAACTGATCATCACTACTCTGAGAAATGATGTCAGACATTTCTGAAAGACTGTCATCATCAGCCATCTCCTCCATTTCATCATCCCTAACATCAACCTCACATGCACCTGTATGATCGTTCCTGTGTCCAGTTTCATCTTCACATTGAGAAACATTCACCTCACTTTCCTCAGCTCTCTCAACACCAGTAACACAATTTTTTACAATTGTTTCCTCACAGCTTACATCCTGATTATTCTGTTTCTCGTTCATTTCTAATTCATCTCCCTTCTTTTCGGTTTCATCTAAGCTCCTTGCTATACTATCCTTCTCACCTTCATCCTCTTTTGACCGGTCCTGCTTTTTCATTTGACCCACTCGGTCCTGCTTTTTCATTATCCGTCTCGTTATTTTCAGTGTTCGTTTTATGAGGGCACGCATTTTTTTATGCCCCGTTTCATGGCATTCGTAACATTTTAAACTCCCCGTGCTTGCATAAAGCATGAAAGACTTGCCTTCAAACAAAACCCGAAAAGAGATGTCAAGAACCGTTGAGTCTAAAAACATAAACACTTGCCGTCTAGAAGACGTGACATGTTTCAGTGACTCATTTTTACATCCTTGTGGAACCATTTTAATTCCACTAGCGATTTTCCCATATCTCAACAATTCCTTTTCTATGTCGTGATTTGGTATGAAAGGGGGACAGTTTGAGTTATACGGGTCGATTGAGACACCAGCGGAGAAATGACAGTATAAACGCCACTCACCCAAATGCCGCTCTCAACCAACCGACTTGTTAAGTTCCGTTCCTTCAGAAAGACCGCAACGGCCTTATTCATCCGCGTGGCTGAAACAACGTTATCAAACCCCACCTGTTCGCCTATCGCCACGAGCACTTCTTCCACTGAGACACCGGCCTCAGGTATACATCTAACTCCATGGCGGAGTGAGAAAGAGGAGTCACACCCTGTCGAGTGAGTCTCCATCTCAAACACCCGCCGAGAATAATAAACAACAAAAACTCACCTAATACTAACTTTGGAAAAAGAAGAAAGGATCGTAAGAAACTCAAACACCACAAACTTCGCAGTCGCTCTCACAGCCACGCTCCGCTCGCTCCACAAACGCCCACGCATGTGCACGAGAGAGAGCGAGAGAGAGTGTGTGTGTGTGTGTGTTTGTGAGAGAGAGAGTATGTGTATGTGTGTGTGTGTGTGAGAGAGAGAGAGAGAGTGGTGCGGAAAACGCGGGCTGCCTTCTGATTGGTTAATCACGCTCGCGCACAGCGGAGGCGGGGTCTCTCCGAGAGCGCGCGCACTACAGATGGACGAGTGATGCAGCAGCTGTCAGTGAGGTGAGTAAATCAAGTATTTAGATTAATATATCGATCCATAAAACATCGTTTTGTCTATATGGGTTATTTTCTGTGTATTGTTTTCTGTTGGCAGTCTTTAAAAGATATATTCAAGCAGTCATAATCCGTGTACGATATAAAAGCACGAAGATAGGCCGCGATTTAACGTGTGTATGAAAGATTAGCAATATCAAAAGTGTGTCGTAAGTTTTGGAAGAACTGCGACATTAATGAGGAAATAGACTCTTTATAAAGCCTCATATGCCTTGACTTCGCGTGTGATAGAGAGGATTAATCATGTTCACAGAAATGAACACGACGACAGTGAAGAGAATGAGACAGAACTAGTTAAATGTTGATAATTAATGTGTTTGAACAGATAATATATGATAACAGACATAACACGGGTCATGTGCGCGATTCATATGCGTTCAGAAGCGCAAAGTGAACATGTAACTTAAATGACAGAAATTATTGTCATCTTCAGATTAAATGGCCACAGAGTTTATTATGATAATATAAATGTTCAGTGAGAGAAGCTTTGGAGAATATATGAGTTGTGTTAGCTGTACGTTAACATGGTTATATGGAATACTGTAAACCTTTATATTAATGTTTTACTTTATTTTATTGATGTCAGTTAACTGTAACAGAGTCAGCTCAGTCAGCTTTAAGAGTAATTTAGAATTAATAATAAATTATTAATATTATTTTAACTGTTATAATGCAGATGGAACTGTCCAATTAAACATATCAAGATGATTAAATGTTTGAGGTCATAATAGCAGAATAAAACAAAAGAACTAAAAGCATCTCTTCTTGATCTTCAGCACAATTTACACACCTTTATTGATACAAAATAAATGAAATGTACAGTTAGAGGTGCAGAGAGGTAATGCAAAATTGATGTAAACCATAATAAAAATGAATTGTGCTGACTTTTTATCTGATGTCAATAATTAGGTAATGTTTAATCAGTACATTAGTGAACATTAACAAACACATTGTCTCTTATTTCCAGCTCTTTTTTAATATATTTTAATTAATAATCTGCTAAGCATTATAGAATGTTAATGATTTATTACTTTAAGTTATTATAAAGTGTTTTCTGACATTTGGATTGGACAACACGGCTAAATACTGATAAAGTAGTTTTTTACAGTATGATTGAAAGGTACAGTAAAAGTTATTTTCTGGGAGTGGAGTTATTCAACCCTTAAGCTATTTTAGTTTATTAACATTTTCTCTATTCTTAAATTTCCCTTCAATAGCTAGAGAAGCTGTTGAACTGATCTGGGGAAGGGGTCGTGATTAGAGTAATCAGATGTTACATAGTATTAGTGAAGGACGCTGGACAGAGCATTATAATCCTCAGAAGTGAAGAACTGAAGGCTAACAGACCAAATCTGACCCCACTATCTCACCTCAAAGACATCAGATGTAGACTTTGTTACATTCTGTTAAACCTTTTCTCTATAATTTTTTTTTATAAATGACTCATATTAAAATATAATAATTAACATAAGTATCTGCAAGAAGTGGCTACTTTGAGCTGAGTAATTTTAAAGCTGTGGTATGCAGGGTTTTTCCTGGGTCAAAATTGGTCTTCGGTGGTGGCTGACCGACATGGTCATCCACACACAGCAAAGAGTACCCTAGTACCCACATGATCCGCAAGCCCAATATTGACAATACATGTTAAATTTAAAATAAATACAAGGAAAATAGGGGTGGCACGGTTCGGTTTGGTTCACGGTTTTAGAGTCACGTTTTCGATACAGTTCGGTATGTGCTATGTTTATGGGAAAACTATACTTTCTAATAAAAAAATAATAATAATTCTACTACAAGCAACAGCACAAATAAATACAATAGAGTAAAGATACAAACAGTGATTTTTTTTTTTTTTTTTTGGGGCAGGTCTAGCATAAGTTTTTAGGTACAGAAATTGAATAAAGTAATCAAATGTAAAACAGCATTGCATATTGGACTGTATAAATTAAAGATTGTTCTTTATTAAAGTTATAAAAGCTTCTTAATCAAGAACAGTGAGTGATTTATTTGTTGTTGCTGTTCGATTTATATAAAGACTGTCACTTTAAGAGAATGCACTGATAAAACAGGCATACGTTCAGTTGGCTATGTCTGCTGTAGGATACTTACCAAGACGGGCATTTTGACATAATTTTTTTGTGTGTATTTGTCCATTTAAATGCAATAGCTACTTCAGAGAGATCTTAATATTTGCGCGCGTTCTGAGGCGCGGTTTGCGCAGAGCACGTGCACAATTCTTCTCACTGCGCACGAGCTCGCGTCCTTTGGCTCTTAAATGTTTAAACTGACAAAGCTTAAATGAGTTTAGTCTAAACACATATCAACGTGTGCTGTTCAGATCTCATCTGTGCGCGCGCTATCAGCACCCGGGTGATTATGGAATAAATATGACTGCTCATATTCCAGCAGTAATTCACATTGATCAAGAATGAATCCAGGGTTTTTATGTTTCTAGTTTTTTTTTTTCTTCTTAACACTATTATTGTAATTTCTGGGAATCCAGAATGCACATCCATCAACAGAAACATATATTAGTTGAACCCAGTTTGTTTTACGTGCTATTTATAGCAAACCATATTACAGATGCTTTGTCAAATTTAAATTGAACCGCGTTCCCAACACGAGCCGTGTGTGGTGAACCGAATGGTTCGGTTAAAAAAAAAAAAATCCTACAAGAAACCATTTTTTTTATCCTATATTCATGAAAAAATGATCATTGTCATCCTTTCTTGCCCTCTTTGCAAAAAAAGCTGTGATTTTTTTCCATGACTGGCTTTCATAGTTTAGAAAGATAAAATCATTTTTTGATAGACCTGATCATTATTTTAGTATAATCATATCAATTGAAAACATAGCGTTAAAAGGTGTAATAGTGTTATTTTTTACAATATAAAATGTAATAAAATTAGCAGCTAGCTAGCAACAGCTTGCTTTGTGCTTTGATCTAGTTTCATCTCACTCCAGTCTAACTTTAAACTAAAATGTTTTATAGGTAATTAACTGCACGTTGTCTTAGGCCTATACATACTGTGGATTAATACGTGAAACATGGATTCGGTCTTCCGACCTTAGGATGAGTAGATTTTGATGCGAGGGAGAAAGCAAAGACAGAACTGAAGACAGAGAGTGCGCGCGCGGGGTTGGGGCACTGAGCTCGTTCTCTCCGTCAGTAGCCTGCTTCACTCACAAAACCCAATTACAGATCAAATAAGGCTTTGGCGGGACAAAAAATTGTTTTGGCGGCCGCCAAAAAATGTTCAATGTTGGAAAAACCCTGGTATGTAAGGTTTGTTGCTTTAGCAGTTAATAAATAAAACCACATGCTTCTTGCAGACAAACATTGTGGCCATATCTACTTCTCTCTGTTTATGGATATGAAGAATCACACAGGTACCAACATTGAAATAGTCACACTCACCGTTCTGATTCAGGTTAAGACAGAAAAAGTTTAGTTACACCATGTGAACCAGAAAACACACTGCATTGAAAGGACAGAAAGGTTTGTCAGGACGTTGTATTATAATCATAGGCTACACTAGGACTGGGCGGTATAATGATGTATATTATTACTCTGGTATGACAGGTCCACTGTAAAACAGATATATTTATTATGTGTATACAGCAACATGTAAATAAGTGCGCATGACTAACTCACATTAAGCTAGTTTATTAGAGAAACATGGAGAAAGGTGAATGAGCAGATTAAGAGGACCTACAAAGTAATCCATAGCAAGATAAATAGTTTATATTTTCTTTGTGTTTACATATTTACTGTAAATGCCCAATATAGGTTTTAGTCTCGTGTTTCATATAACCAATAACCTACGAGTAATGAGTGCAGTATCACACAAGTGCTGTTTGTCCCAATTAACATGAGTGCAACCTTCACTGATTTTATACAGCAGTTCAATAAATAAAAAGGTAATATTGTGATATATTTTAGACACAATCTTGTCTGTTTTTGACAATTTTGCCATTGAAAATATTACCCATAAAGCCACAGCAGAACTACTGTGCATGTCTGATCAACACAGTGCTGTTTTGTGTCTGAATGAATTGAGGGAATGAATGTCCCATCAAACCACTTTCAGTGCAGTGTGTTGCATTGTTTCACAGCATATCACAGTATTTGTTTCCTTCTTTAGCTTGAGCAAATATTTGACATCAGTATTTATGTGCATTCACTCCCTGCTAACACACGACGTAACAGTTACGTAACGTACTGGTAATTTTTGGTAATTCCATGACTTACCAATTGACAACGTAACTACGACGTCGCATGCCCGTAATTTTATTACCATCACATTACCAACTCACAACGTGGTCAGTACGTCCTTCCAACGTGACCAGATAACCAAGAACGTCCCAGATAGGTCCTCTATTGGTTATATATTTTTAACTTCATGACTTCCTGGCAACGTAACTACAACGTCGTATGCACGTAATTTTATTAACATATTTTTTGTACGTTCTTTATATGCTCTCTGAGTATAGAGCTATTTAAAAAGTGTAATTAAACTTCAGACACAAGATTAAACGTTCCTTAAAGATAAAACATGTTTCTTTTCCCCAAGTCAGAATATGGACATGCTTTTAATATATAGTGACTCGTAAGGAGTTGTGAACGTGAAATAATGACAAATTGGCTACACCATCTCATCTGCCGCAGATACAGTATCAGGAGGACAGCGCGTTTGTTTGAGGCACTTTTCACTTCAACTGTGTCTGACAGGAGAATTAGCCTTCTGATGGGAGTCTTACAATTTATAATAAATAAGTTGGTTGATAAAATGTATAAAGCAAAGTAAAAACAAAAGTCTAACGTCGCTAAAACCTTTTATTTTATTTTATTGTTTTTATTAGCCTACTAGCCGTTGAGAGTTACCATGGCAACCGCGTACACATCAGCTGCTGGAGAGGAGAGGACTCGTCTGACATTTTCTCTGTTTGTCGTCAGTTATACCAAAGAAAAGGCCAACAACTACAACAGAATGGTTAAGTAACATATGTTAATATTATCCACAGTCTACTTTAAGTACTTTTTGTTAATATTTATACCTTTGTGATTATGGTATTTTTCCTGAAATGTCTGCTAGCAAGTATTACGCTAGCGTAGAAACATAATTAACATTATAGCATATTAGATTTGAGCTCTTATTAATGAAAGTTTGGGCTTTTAATTACATCTTATGCGTAAAGGATCGGTTTTGATTGCTTTGTAAATGTTTTTGATGGTAATTTGTCAATAGATAAATGAAGTAACGTTAAGATAATTAATTTAACCTAAAAGTCTGCAGTGTAGAGTCTATCAGTGACGTCACTTGCGGTCTAAAATGGGCTGAAACTATTTCAAACCACTGTTTCAAGCTTGTTCTGATTTTTCATTGTAAACAAATATTGATAAAAAAAATTGTACAGTGATTTCAGGAGTGTCTTAAAAACCCTCTAAAACAGAGGGGAAGTTCCAAGAAAATGTCTAATGGGAGCTGCTGACAGAGATAGAAAACACAGGTGATCCGAGAAAGCTTATTAAATAACTTCATATTCATTTTTTACAATATATCATCATGCATCTGTAAAATCTAAACATGTGGATTCTGGTATCTTAAGATATTTTTGTATGTTTTCCATATTGCTATTTTTCTTTTCTGCATTTCCCCTATTCTCTAGTTTGTTTATTTCTAATAAGGAGCTGGAGGCTGTGGAGAAACAGATCCACGATATCGTGGAGAAGCAGCCTCAGCTGAGCGAGTGGAGAGCTGTGCTGGAAATATTCAGGGGTTGATGCTCATAAGTCCAGGGTAAGTATACAGCTAACCCTCCCACCACCTCTACTCTGTGTGGGTCTCTGCAAAGGCCCGGTTTACCCAGGATGCGATCTTCCCAGATGTCCTTCACCCTATTTCACAGTGTAAGACATGAACCAGGCCCTGGGCGACGACCTCTCTCCATCCGCCGCCTCCGGTCTTCAGGATCTCCACCAGAAACCGATTCGCTCCACTTCGCGAGACAGAACGCGACGCTGTGATCATCGGAGACTCCATCGTCCGGCCCGTTTATGCTATGTTAGCTGAAGGTAAAGTCCACACTCACTGTTTCCCTGGTGCTCATGTTCTTGATATTTCTGCACAGATTCCCATGATCCTGAAAGGTGAGGGGAGCATCGGAGTGGATGTGCTTCACGCCGAGGTTAACGACACCATGCTGCGGCAGACGGAGACGCTGAAGAGGGACTTCAAGAGCCTGATCAAGACGGTGCACAGCATATCGCCTGCATGATGATCATTGTGTCAGGACCACTTCCCACATATAGATAAGGACATGAAAGGTTCAGTAGACTTTTTGCTTTAAACAAATGGTTATTGTCATGGTGTAAAGAACAGAAACTGCTTTTTGTTAATAATTGGAATATTTTCTGGGAGCGTCCTAGGCTTTTTAGATCTCCTGTTGGACAAAATCTCCAAGACACTTTGCTCTATATGACTAGTAAGCCAATTCTCAAATAACTGTTATGATGACTTTTATTCTTCCCACTTAAATAGAAGTACTTGTGCTGTCAAATCAATGAAGACTATGTCTGTTCCAGTGTTCATTTTGACAGGCATTTTTGATTTAGCATTAGTCTTTACCTTGAGATGAAAATGCTTAATAGTCTTAGTCACATTTTAGTAATTTGAGTCTTTCATAGTTTTGGTCTGGTTTTAGTCGATGAAATTTTTTTTTCAACTTTTAGTCATTACGTTTAGTCATTACTTTTAGTCAAACTGCAGTTACAGAGCGGGCGGAACTGGAGCCCTTCCTGGGCCTAACTCGGGAAAACAGGAGCCCCTCCTGGGCCTGACATAGGAAACAGGGGCCCACCGTGGGTTTAACTCGGGAACAGGGCTTACCTCGGGAACAGGGGCCCGCCGTGGGCCTAACTTGGGAACATGAGCCCGCCATGGGCCTAACTCGGGAACAAGGGTCCACCAAGGCAGAGCAGGTGGCGTGGGAGCCCACCAGAGTGGAGCAGGTGGAGCTGGAGCCCAACAGGGAGGAGTAGAGGACCACCACAGCCGAGAAGATGGGACAGAAGCCCACCAGGGCAGATCAGAGGACCACCACAGCTGAGAAGACGGGACAGAAGCCCACCAGGGCGGTGCAGAGGACCACCACAGCCGAGCAGACGGGACAGAAGCCCACCGGGGCAGTGCAGAGGACCACCACAGCAGAGCAGACGGGACAGAAGCCCACCAGGGCAGAGCAGAGGACCACCACAGTGGAGTCGATGGCACAGGAGAGTAAGTCTGCTCAGGTGGGACTGAAACAGAGAACATTAACAGGTTAATAGCGCCCTCCGTGGCCGTGATGAGATGGTGTATGGTCTCCGTAGCCCTGACCGGAATGAATGACAGCTCATTGACGGCCTCCCTGGCCGTGACAGGATAGGACGAGAGCTCTGAGATGTGACGAGGCTCTGGTAGATCTGTGGTGATTTGACTGCGTTCATGAAGATCAACTGTGACTTGACTTAGTTCATGAATATCAACTGCGACTTGACTGTGCTCATGAAGATCGTTGGTGACTTGACTGTGCTCATGAAGATCAACTGTGACTTGACGTAGTTCACGGAGGTTAATGGTGACTTGACTTTGCTCATGAAGATCATTGATGACTTGACTTTGCTCATGAAAATCGTTGGTGACTTGACTTGGTTCCTGAGGATCAACTGTGACTTGACTTAGTTCACGGAGGTTAAGGGTGACTTGACTTTGCTCATGAAGATCATTGGTGACCTGACTTTGCTCATGAAGATCATTGGTGACTTGACTTGGTTCCTGAGGATCAACTGTGACTTGACTTAGTTCACGGAGGTTAAGGGTGACTTGACTTTGCTCATGAAGTTTAACTGTTGTTTTACTTGACTCTTGGGTGTTAGAGGTGACTTGACCTGTCTCTGGACGGTCAGCGGTGACTTGACCCATCTCTGGATGGTCAACGGGTACCTGACTAGACTCCGGGAAATCAACGGGGACCTGATCAACGGTGACCTGACTAGGTTCTGTGAAATCAACGGGGACCTGATCAACGGTGACCTGACTAAGTTCTGTGAAATCAACGGGGACCTGATCAACGGTGACCTGACTAGGTTCTGGGAAATCAACGGGGACCTGATCAACGGTGACCTGACAAGGTTCTGGGAAATCAACGGGGACCTGATCAACGGTGACCTGACTAGGTTCTGGGAAATCAACGGGGACCTGATCAACGGTGACCTGACTAGGTTCTGGGAAATCAACGGGGACCTGATCAATGGTGACCTGACTAGGTTCTGGGAAATCAACGGGGACCTGATCAACGGTGACCTGGCTAGGTTCTGGGAAATCAACGGGGACCTGATCAACGGTGACCTGACTTGACTCTGGAAAGTCGACGGTGACTAGCCCTGGCTCTGGAGGGTCATTGGTGACTAGCCCTGGCGGGTCATCGGTGACTAGCCCTGACTCTGGAGGATCATCGGTGACTAGCCCTGACTCTGGAGGGTCATCGGTGACTAGCCCTGACTCTGAAGGGTCCACGAACACCTGACTCGACTCTGGAGGGTCCACGAGCACCTGACTCGACTCTGGAAAGTCCACGGGCACCTGCCTTGACTCTGGAGAGTCAACTGGAACCTGACTCGACCCTGGAGGGTCCACTGGAACCTGACTCGACTCTGGAGGGTCCACTGGAACCTGACTCGACTCTGGAAAGTCAATGGGCACCTGACTTGACTTTGGACAGCCTGTAGAGACGTGAGACGCCTCGGCTTCGGGCACTGCCTCTGGAACAGCCTCGGGCACCGCCTCGGTAACGGCCTCGGGCACCGCCTCGGGAATGATCTCCGGGCTTTGAGGAACGGTAGACGCCCGTCTCCTCCTCCTCCGCCCTCTATGGTGGCGAGTCGGTGGCACCTTGTCTGGAGGCTCAGGCGTTGAGTCGGCCATCTTGTGCTGTGGCGCTGGGCTGGCGGTCATCTTGTGCTGTGGCTCTAAGCTGGTGGCCATCTTGTGCTGTGGCGCTGGGCTGGCGGCCATCTTGTGCTGTGGTGCTGGGCTGGCGGCCATCTTGTGCAGTGGCGCTGGGCTGGCAGCCATCTTGTGCAGCGGTTTTGGGGCTTTAAAGTCCTCTGCCTCTCCCACAGTGAAAGGAGAACCACATAACAAGAGCGAAAAGTCCATTATATCCCTTAAGCTGCAATTAAACTCCCCTCTAGGTAACCATGATTTTACTGGTTCATTGAGTCCAAAACGGAATAAATCCTTAAACAAGACTTCATCGTCTAGAGGAACTCGATATACCAATTCACAGAACTGTTGAACATAGTCCTCAATAGATCGGTCTCCTTGCTTTAGATTTAACAGCAGGTCAACTGGATCTGTGGTTAGGCTGGATTGGTGATATGCCGACATTGAAACAGGAACCGATACCTCAGTGACAAGGGGATACCGGGCTGCTGGATCCTGGTATGGCGAAGTCTTCTGTAATGATGAGACAGAGACGTTCGGATCCATGTGCAGAACTTTAATGATGAGAATGGTCAGACAAGCAATGATCAGTAACGGCGTCAGGTATGTAGGGATAATCAGAATCGATAACAGAAACAAGCAGATGTCGGGGGCAGGCAGCAGAGAATCAGAGTCGGTATAAACAATCCAAAGGTCAGGTACAGAAGGAAAACACAAGGAAAACGCTCGGAAATGTCAGACTGGCTAAACAAGACTTCGCAGTGAGTGAGAGTGAGTGTGCTGCTTATATGTGTGTGTGTAAATGAGGTGCAGGTGTGGCAAGGAAATTGGCTGATGTATGAGGTGCAGGTGTGGCAGGGTGATTGTGATGCAGTGACTTATGGGTAATGTAGTTTGGGTGTGGTGCAACAGTATGAGAGGTGCTAGTGTCCAAGTGACATCTGGTGGTTGATGGGTGGAATGGTCCTGAGTGGAGTGCCCTCTACTGAAGGGGAACGACAAATAGCCTTTTGTCAAATGACCTGAGACTCCGGGTAGGAGTATGAAGCTGTATCAGGTCAGTGATGTATGTAGGGGCTTGGCCATGCAAGGCTCTAAAAGTAAGGACCAGGATTTTAAAATGAATTCTATACTGGACTGGTAACCAGTGAAGTGCTATTAAAGTCGGCGTGATGTGTTCTCTTTTCTTAATGTGAGTTAAAAGCCTTGCAACAGAGTTCTGGACAGCCTGGAGACGATAAAGCTCCTTCTTATTCAGACAGGTAAAAAGGCTGTTACAGTAGTTTAATCGAGAGGAGATGAATGCATGAATGATCATCTCCAACTCACCCTTGGTCACAAATGATCATAATTTGGAAATGTTCCTCAGTTGAAAGAAATAGTTTCTAACTAATTGTTTAGAATGCAGCTCCAAGGTCATAGCTGACTCAAAAACAACACCTAAGCTCCTGAGGCTCGGTTGGACAGACGAGCCCAAATCACCAATATGTTTTATTATCTTAGGGATTTTACTTTCAGGAGCAATAATTAGTGTTTCTGTTTTGTCAGAATTTAGGAGCAAACAGTTCTCACTCAACCACTGTTTGATACTAGTCAGGCAGTTGGTTAAAGAAGACAATTTAAAGAACTCAGTTTCCTTAAAGGAACAATACAGTTGAATGTCATCCGCATACAGATGGTAAGATATGTCACTAAACTGGCTAATTATTTGACCAAGAGGAAATATGTACAAAAGAAACAAAATAGGTCCCAAGACAGAACCCTGGGGAACCCCACACGACAACTCAGCAGTTTCAGACATAATTTGATTCACATAAACACTAAAGCTTCTACCAGTCAGGTAGGATGAAAACCATTGTAAAACTGTTCCAGACATACCAATCATATCACGAAGTCTATTGATCATAATACTATGATCAATGGTGTCAAAAGGAGATGAGAGGTCCAATAAAACCAGCACTGTATATTCTTTCGAGTCAGCTGACATCATAATATCACTCTAGACTTTAAGTAATGCCGTTTCTGTGGAATGTTTTTTTCTAAAACCAGACTGGAATTTGTCAAATAACTCACGTTTCTCTAGAAAAAGAGTGAGTTTCTCTGCTACAACCTTTTCTAGAATTTTTGACATGAATGGAAGTTTAGATATTGGCCTATAGCTTATAGGTTGTAGCGGATCCAGATTAGTTTTTACAGGCGTTACAACAGCATGTTTAAAAAAAACTAGGAACAACACCAGTTAAAAATGAAGAATTAATCATCTCAACAATAGAGGGGCCAATGGAATCAAATACTTGTACAAATACGACAGTAGGGACAACATCCATAGGACAAAATGATGATTTCATAAAATGTAGCAGAGAGCTGATGTCATGTAATGTCACGGGTGTAAAGGTGGACCAACAATGAGCAGGAGGCAGTTCACAGGCAGAGTTCTGGGCCAATGATGGAACAATGTTTGCCCTAGCATCACTGATCTTATTAACAAAAAAGTGAAGGAATTCATTACAGTCAGATTTAGTTAACACATTTGTTTGAGGGCTAGTTGGAGAAACTATTTTATTGATAGTGTCAAATAAAATTCTGGGATTTCGCTTATTCGAGGATATAAGCTGAGAAAAGAAGTTATTTCTTGCATTTTTCAGCATCTCATTCAAGGTAACCCTTAGGTCTTTAAGGTGGAGCCTATGAACCTCGAGCTTAGAAGATTTCCAAAGACTCTCAACTTTTCTACAATTTCTCCTAAAACTTTGGATAGCTTCATCAATCCAAGGACAGGGTTTTTTATGAGACACAGTGTTTGATTTAACTGGTGGTACTTTATCTAGAATTGATAAACACTGACCATTAAAGGACTGGATAAACTCATCAACATCAGTGCATCCCATCAGAGAACCTGAGTCAAACAAGGCAGAGAACCTCTCGACAGTGTCATGATTAATAATCCGCCTTTGTTTCATAATTCTCTTGGGCGGAGGATCTTGAAGAAAGAGAAAAAACAAGGTCCAGTGTGTGACCCTTAATGTGCGTGGGTCCAGTAACATGCTGAATGAAATTAAAAGAATCTGTAATAGAAAGAAGATTAGCAGCTGAGTTGCATGTAAAATCATCAATGTGCAGGTTAAAGTCCCCAATAATTAAAACCTTCTCAAGTTTGATGATAGATGATAAAAAGTCAGTAAAATCAGTAAGAAAGTTGCCTGGAGGGCCAGGAGGACGGTAAATTAACACACTATAAAAAACATTAGAAGAGCCTACTTTGAGCATCTGTGATTCAAAAGAGGAAAAACTTTCAGAGTTTATCACTCTACATATGAAACTGTCACGTTGCACTACAGCAAGCCCACCACCACGACGTGCCAAAAATTTGTGTCGTCATCAATGAATGAATTTTTCATTCAAGAGAATCGTTCAAAAACACTGATTCATCCAGTAATGAAACAAGGGAAGTAGGTTTATGAGTGAGTCATTGAATCAGTGATTTAAACAACTTTTTCTCATCATTCTAATATAAATATATTTAAATATATTTACTAATATATTTAAATATATTATATATACACTACCAGTCAAAAGTTTTTGAACCACAAGATGTGTAATGTTTTTTAACATTTATTTATTTTTGTGCATTTATTTGATCCAAAGTACAGCAAAAACAGTAAAGTTTTTAAATATTTATACAATTTCAAATAACTGCTTTCTACTTGAATGTATTTTAAAGTGTAATTTATTTCTGTAATGCACAGCTGTATTTTCAGCATCATTACTCAAGTCTTCAGTGTCAAATGATTCTTCAGAAATTATTTTAATATTCTGATTTGCTGTTCAAAAAAACATTTTTTATTATTATTATTATTATTATTATTGTTCTGTTGAAAACAGATGAGTAGATTTTTTTCAGGTTTCTTTGATCGAAAGTTCAGAAGAACAATATTTATGTGAAATAGAAATATTTTGTTACAAATGTCTTTGTCACACTTGATCAATTTAAAGAATCCTTGCAAAATAAAAGTATTAATTTATATACTTGTGATAATGATAATAGTAATAATAATTGAAAAAAGAATTGTAGGAGAATCGTGATCTCTCTATGACACCAAAAAAATCGTGATTCTCAATTTATCCAGAATCGTGCAGCCCTAATGGCAGGTCAGCGATCACATCAACAGGTTGCTGATACAAAAGAGGTTCACATCCAACCGGTAGAAGCATCCCGGGGCGTTGCAGCTGTGGAGCATTTTCATCTACATTTAGGAGGGAAATCGGCCGCAACCACCGCAATCGTTCTCCACGATAGAGCCAGGGCACCCCCGTCCAGGATTTTCTTGACTTGAGCGCCAGCTCTGCAGCCCCTTCTCTTCGGTCTCTTCTTAGGATTCCCAGGATCTCTGGTTGTAAACAGGAGCCAGTACTCAGGTGACGAGGGACGACGCACGAGTGGGGGTGGAAAAGTTTGTCTGAAACTTTCCCAGTTTTCAAAGAGACTTTCCATAGACACTCTGATGTCCAACAACGAGTGTCGATCATAAGTCCGAGCAGCAGAGACACAATAATCAGACGATAGGGCTGATATGGCTACATATAGGGTGAGTACAAACGTAAAAAGTTGACACAAAAACGATGCAACAATGGCCAAGCCAAACACAGGCGCCATCTTGGATTTGGAGCGATATGTGAACGGCCCCTAAGACTTGCATATTTGTGCATAATATTTTGACCCTGGATGCTTACAGAATTATATAGATATTTAAATATATGTTCAATGTATTTATTATTAATATATTTCAATCTATGTGCTTCTGTATGGGCTGATTGCTTTCATTCGCTATGTTTCATTTCATATTTCTTCTATATGTCCTATGTTTTTATTTATAATTTGGTTGTATTACTGTTCATATGTGTTAATTAATTAACTGAATTCATTTGAGTCTGTATTCATCATTCACAGCTGCTAAAACAGCCTTTAAATTAGTTTGGGCATATGAGGACATAAATTAAGTTTAACTACTGCATGTCCACCCATAAAATAATAAATAATTCTAAAAAATGACCAACTAATTACCAGCACACGACTACCGATCCGCGACGTTGCCACGACATCGCAGTTACTTACTGGCAACGTCACAAAGTTACGTTGTGGCGATGTATACGCACCTTTCACTTTTCCGGTTGCCACACGTCGCCACGACGAAACTTTGGTCACCAGATTACGTTGCAGTTACATGACAGTTACGGAATGTTGTTAGCGGGGCTGTCTCTTTTACAGATGAACACAGATGCCGTTACTGAGATGACAAGACCCTTGCCAAGTAAAGAACAGGTATTGTGTCATTTTAGTTGAGTGTGCTTACTTTATATCTACAAAATAGAAAGTTGACATAGAGACTTGTGGTTGAGTTACACACAGTTAAACAGAAAACACACTGTATTGCAAGGACAGAATGATTTGTCAGGACATTGTATTGAAATCATAGGCTACACAATATTTGTAGCATATGTATGATAAATGCACTTCATTATGTGGTGTCCAAACAACCAAAACTGCACTTTGTTTCATTTTAAAGGGGTCATGAACTGCCTTTGTTTTTGTTTTTTTGTACTGTTCTCTGAGCTCCACTTATAATATTATCCTGATTTGTATGTAAAAAAAAAAAAAGTAATTTAGAAGTAATAGGCTATTTTCTGCCCTCTTTTAACCCTGCTCATCTGACATCTCTGTTTGAATAGACGTGGTGAAGAGTAGACTTGGAAGTAAACAGACAACTGTTATCCAATCACAGCAGTGGCCATGTATGACAGTCTACATCCTTCACAGATGGACGCAGCTGTGATTTAGGTTAAAAACACATAAATATTCAGTACATATCAAATGATTTGTAATAACAGACTAAAGCATTAGTGACTACATATTAAAAGAGTAATTGACACTTTTACTGTCAACATTACCATCGGATCCAATATAGTTGGCACATCATCGTCTTTTAGTTTGAGACTTTCTGAAAATCCTGTGTCAAATTGTGCCTTACTTGTAAATACAGATGCATCTCAAATTAGAATGTCATGGAAAAGTTCATTTAATTCAGTAATTCAACTCAAATTGTGAACTCGTATTAAATAAATTCAATGCAAACAGACTGAAGTACTTTAAGACTTTGGTTCTTTTAATTGTTATGATTCTGGCTACCATTTAACAAAAACCCACCAATTCACTCTCAACAAATTAAAAATATGTTAATGTAACAATCAGCTAATCAACTCAAAACACCTGCAAAGGTTTCCTTAGCCTTCAAAACAGGCTCTCAGTTTGGTTCACTAGGCTACACAATCATGGGGAAGACTGCTGATCTGACAGTTGTCCAGAAGACAATAATTGACACCCTTCACAAGGAGGGCAAGACACAAACATCCATTGTCAAAGAAGCTGTTCACAGAGTGCTGTATCCAAGCATGTCAACAGAAAGTTGAGTGGAAGGAAAAAGAGTGGAAGAAAAAGTAACCTCCAGACCGTGACCTTTACTGGTGTATCTAATATAATTTTAACCCCATTGAGGAACTCAATGCGAGCGTTAATTAAGTGATTGATGGTTGTTCATGTCTATGCAATTTAACGTATTGCTGTAAACTTGGGATTCCATATTTCCATTCTCTTAAACTCATCTTTCCCTAACTTTCGATCTTCCTGCAACTTGTGTGAATGTGTGAGTGCGTGCGTTTATGTGTTAGATTAGTTTATATGTCTTAGATTTATCTAATAAAGCCTTATTCATATTGAAAAGAGAAGTATCTTGTGTTTTGTGCTTACAAGTTAACGTCTTAAACTGCCGATCTTGTTACTGTGCTAATTGATGGTGTTTTCACTATAGTTTGGATATTAATATCCAGTGCAGATTTGATGTTAAACAGCTTGTACAGTGAATCGCAGGGCGTCTCAGTGATCAGCCGTGAAACAGTGATTCTGTTCAAATTCCCTTTAAAATCTTAAACGATTCCCTTTGAGCTAAATTGACCTGTTTCCCTTACAGTGGAATTGGTGCGCGTGACCAAACAGGCAGCATTTGGCAGGGCTAAAAAAACAGTGATGTGGAATTGGTGGGATTTCTCAGTTCATGGCCCATTTAATTTAAATTAAATTAATAATTTAGAAAATTCAAGTTTAATTTTACAAAATGAATCTAAAAAAATAAAAAGTTGATATGTAATTTGACAGATGGACTGTTAAAGCTCTTAGCTGAACTGACAACATAATATATTGTGGACAAGTTCAGTACTCTAAAAATGTTTAGATGCTTGTGTGTTAAAATTCAGTTGTTGATGGTAAACATTTTCTAAACCATTCTTCTTACCTGCCACTAAACAGTGTCACAAACATGACTTCATACAACTGTGTCATGCCTGGACAAGTGCAGAGTTTGCATGAGATCGTGGATGTCGTCTTTTAAGTGGATTGGTGTCAGATGTACAGGTCAATATGAGCTCATTTTTGAAGCTTTGCTTGTAAGTCTCAAATTGTTAACTTGATTTGGCAAAATGTACATATCTAGCTATTATAATGTATTTTAAAAAAGAGAGAGCAAGCTACATATGGAAAGTTTTCAAGACTATGGTAGCCTCCATAATTCATAAATGTTCATCACTTGGGAGAAAGAGGGATGTGTGGAAATGCTGCTCTTTTATAGGTTTTGTCCTAAAGGGGATCCTAACTGAAATCATCATAGTCACTACACAGATAATATATGATTCTAGAATAAGGACACTTCTGTAATGTGGCTCTTGGATTCGTGTTAGTGTGTCATTTCAGTTTTATTTATTTTATTATTTGTTTTGCTTTGTCTTATGATGCATTGAGTGCAGATTGATTGAATTTAAATAAGGCTGTGATTTAACAATGTGAAAGCGTTTGAAGGGGTGACTACACTGTGCCGTGTACAGTATACTAGTTCTATATGTGTAGATGTTTAATATCAGTGGCAAACAGGGTCAAGGTTAAACAAGATTCACACCTCTAGAGTAGCTGCCAATAGCACTACAGTATTCCTTTTCACTAGAAACTGTTCAGTGAATATGTGGATCTGCTCTAAACTTTCAATCAAGAACCATCCACTATAATGATAAACCTCTAGCTTGCTGTTTATTGCTGCTGTACATCTGATCTTAGTATCAGTGTTAGCAACTTTTTTATATCTTATGTCATCTGTTAATTTTTCAAAGTCAAATTATCGTTGATTCACTGATGTCATCATCCAGTTCAGTTGTCTTTAAATAGTATCTGTGCAATCAAGTTGACAATATTGTCAGCAATAAAGTGTCCAACTGTGCAAGACAAAGACGACAGCGTCAAAGAACCAAAACTTTAAATGGAGAAAAACCTTGGGAGAAACCAGACCAGAGGGCCAGTTCTCCTCTGACCAGACCAAACCAGCATGGCATGGGACTGGATAATTTAGTCTATTAATATTAATATTAACTTTATATTGTGTCCCTAATACCTGTGTACTTACATAGTTACTAGATATGTAGTATGTAACCACAGTGTAAGTACACATTGGTACATAGTATCTACAGCTGTAATGTCTGTGTAACTACACACATGTAACAACCCACTGAATGGTATCTGTGTAAGTACAAATGTGTAACAGGACATATTTAATTACATTCTGTAACAACAATATGTATAAGAGTAATTGGAACCATTTGATAGAGGGGGTGGAGATGGGTAGGTTTAGGGATATATGAAGTGTGAGGAGTTAGATCTGGAGTTGGAGTTGGTGTACTTACATGGTAACTCCTCAGGAACTGTCCACTTAATATAAAGTGTAACATTCTGGACACCAACCTAGGGAAAGCCTAACTTACTGGCCACTGCTGTGTAACATCAGAGTAATTACATGATCAATCTAATATAAAGTGTACCGCTTTCTTTACACATCTGTACTTACACAGATACCATTCAGTGGGTTGTTACATGTGAGTAGTTACACAGACATTAGAGCTGTAGATACCATGTACCAATGTGTACTTACACTGTGGTAACATACTACATACACATCTAGTTACTATGTAAGTACACAGGTATTAGGGACACTTAATATAAAGTGGGACCAGTAAATCTATTCTAATAATTAAAGCAGCAAACTCATAATCCTGTTTCTCTGTCTGACTTTTATTGTAAGGCCTTTTAAAACCTCTAACCTATCAGACTTTAGAGTTATTATAGACATCGCATGCATTCAGTAGCATGGTATAAAGCAAACTGTAAGAGTTAATGTCAGAGCAGTTTACAGTACTTTTCTTTCTTGTTTCAGTGACTGGAAGAGTTGAAGATTGTGAGACCACTGACAGGAAGAGAAGAATGATGAAACAGACTCTACAGAGGCAAAGTGAATCAGTGTCTGCAGTGCAGTAAAGCTGAAGAGTCTGAGCTAGCAGTGTTTTGTTGTGTTTTTACTGCTTAGTTCTCAAATATTGTTGCACTTTATAATGATGATTTTACAACTATATTTGTAATCCTTCTTTTCTGGTTTTAAATGTCTCAAATTAACTCATCTTCCTTGCTGCTGTTGTAGCTTACATACACTTCTTCATTGAACTAGTTTTGAATCAAATGTTCCATTTTCTGTATTTGACAGCATCAGAAAGAGCTTTATTGTCAAGTGTGCTTGTGAATACACAGAATTTGTTTAAGTGACATAAACTTCCAGTACAGAGACAACAGCACACAGACAAAAAATAAAAATAAAAAGAATGGTGTGGTCTTCATTGACTTACTGGATTTCATCTCTTTCTCTTTAATTCTCGAGCACTGACTCGTTCACTAAACTGAGATCTCACTCGCGCTGACGTGAGGAACACACCAAACACACTAAACTAGCCCCACACACTCTCACCCGACGGCTTGTGCGTCCCGTCTAAAGTCATGAAATAGAAATGGGTTTTTGTTTATTTTAAATGTTTATTTGGTAAGAAGTATCTGCATTGTTTGTTAGACGACCCAAATGTATCTGTACATGGACTGTTTTGAAGCTGTTGTAGTAAATCCAGCATGGATGTTACCCTCACTCAGATGAGGAAGTGTCTCTTCTCTGTAATCAGTGTTTGAGTGAGTCTGTTTCTTTAAAATCTGTCTCCAGCAGGATTCATTGTGAATGTGTTGTTATATACTGCACTCACCGAGTCTAACACATTGTATTTCTAAAGGTATTCAGACTGATCAAGCAGCACATCTATATGATGAGATAACTCTTGAATTTAAAGAACAGGTCCCTGTGCAGCTCTTCACACTGTGTGCGATTATTCACAGAATTATAAAGCAACATTTTTAGTTTTTTTGACAATATTAAACGTATATCTACAGTCTAAACTGCCAAATAAATTTTTTTGCTCTGGTATTAAATGTATATAAATATACAGTTTGGATTGGTTTAATTATATAAAACAATGTTATTTTGTTCATATAATATACAATTACACTTAGTTTAATATTATGACTTCACAGTCCTAGTAAACCCTGCTTTGTAGTCTTTGTAGTGCAGGGTGTTGTCATGTTTGTGTGTATTGGTCATATTCTAATGAGCGGTGATGTCATCGTGACATCACACTGTCCTCATAATTCAGGTTTCTGTCTTCCAGGACATATGTCCTTGTAAATCAGCAAAAAATCAGGATGTTGTGTATCTTGTTTTATAAATGATAAATAAAAAATAAACTGTGTGTTTTGATGCCCTGATTTTTTTTAAAGCATAATTTTATTTGAAAGCTCTACTTTAAAAGGAAAGCACAGTCCCTATAAACAACCCTTTTTCTGGTTTGAAGAAACTGTCCTTACTACCTGTATAGGTCTGTGTGTGTGTGAGAGAGAGACAGAGTGTGTGTGTGTGTGTGTGTGTGTGTAAAGCTACGTTGACTTATGTTATTCATACAGTACCTACTCACAAATAAACAGCTGCAATGAATTTCTGTGCAAAACAGCTTTTACTACAAACACTATCACGCAAGAACATATTGATAGAAAACAAAAAATATTTAAAGTAGATAAAATTAGAATTAATAAAATGGAAATGTCTACATACTACAAACTATTACTACTGTAAACTTTGCAAATAGGACATCAGCCCCTTCAAGTCAATGAACAATAACAAAGTGGGCTGCAATGAATGTCTGTGCAAAACAGCTTTTAGTGTAAAAATTTCTATACAAGAACAGTATCACAAAAGAACATTTTTAATGTTTTTAAAAGAACAAGTTTTAAATGAACACAAAATGCAATGTAAATAAATACAAAGCAGTTCCTTACTTTATGGCTTTTTCTGCCTCTCTTTTTTTCCCCCCAATGACAGAGGCACGCAGGTTTTTTTTTGATGCGTAATAACTAATATAACTAATATCATCAAGCTATAAAGGGTTGGCCTGGGCTGGGTGCGCCCCTCCCCCTATAACTGTTCTGTCTCGCGGAGGAGCTCATTTGTGTGCATCTGTGTGAAACACGCATAGGAAAAAAGAACGACAGAAAGAACGGCTCCTCTCCAGCTGCGACTCGGCTCCCATCGTTCATGTTCATGAGCCGTTCAAAAGAACCGGTTCGTTCGCGAACGTCACAAGTCTAGACCGCAGTAGGGAAGACCGCAGAAGACCCCCCTCCCCCGTCAAAAAAAACTATTCGGATCTACACGATTCACGTGGATGACATTTTCCCATTCAAAACAGCGATTTTCGCCGAAAAGCGAATAGTTTGCAGGTATGAAGTGAGTGTGTTTGGGTGTGTGTAGGTGTGTCTGAGTGTGTGTAGACGTACATTTCTGTAGTCCTGCTGTAATCCTGGATTCACCTCCATGATCCACACTAGAAAACACAAACAGAGTCAGGAATTTTAACCAAAGTATGTTGCAGAGATTTCATGAAGACCCTAAAGAATCATACCAACTTGTGGGAAATGGGCATCTGATGTCCCCTTTAAAGTCAGGGCTTTTTTGTTCCTTCTTTTACAAGTTATCATTTTGAAAATGTTTCTACCTTATTTAGAAGCTGTAGGGAGGTGGCTGCCATTTTCATTGTATTTCACTGTTTTCTCCTGATTTGAGGCCAATTAGGGGGTGAGTTAATGTACTGGGGCCTGTTCTTCGTATGTCGCTTATTACATCCGAGATCAAATGACACATCCAAGATGATATCATCGTGCTAATCCTGATCCGGCTAATTGGGTTCTTCGAACAAACCTGTTGTGTATGATTAGTATCACTGGATTGAGTTATGTGAGATAATTGCGCGTTCATGTGTTGTCTTAAAAGGGGATATGTATCGATACTCGAAACCATGATCAGCAGTGCAGCGATTGGCTGGTGGCAAGACAGCAATGTAATGACTTCATATAATTTAAAACGACACCTGACGAAAAACTTGACAAATTTCTGGACTTTTATAAGGAAACAGCCAAGCAAACCAAACTACATAAATGTTATAAAAGATACATGAAACAGATAACAGATACGTGTTTTTATTTTATTGGAATTTTTTTCATTATTCCCAATTATTTAGATTCGCAATTTATAATAGTTGTGCAGTCTTTACATTTTTATTTCAATGTAGAAATTATCTATTCATTTCATTTTATATTTGGACAGATTTGTTACGTGACGGCATTAATGAAAGTTTCTTAAGGGTCAATATCATGTTATTTGCATCTCCTGCGCTCCATCAAGCCACTCTTATAATAACAGTATTCACTCAAAATAATGCACAACTCTATTATCTGTATAGCATGTGTGTAAGACTCTAATACAGTTATGAAGTAATAATTTTATGACAAATAAATATTTCAGTGAGTAAAACTGGCTGTGTCTATAGTAGGCTGTTATGGACTACACAACATTTTTATATTATTTTTAAATAATTTTTTTAATGATTATTATTTTAAATTATTGTCCCTGGATCAGTACGATACTCTTGTAATAAAGTAGCGGTGGTAGCAGACATATTTTGAGTATCAGTTCTGGTTGAAAAGAAGCGATCTAATCCTGTTTACATGAAATAAGCTGATCCCGAGCAGGTTTAACCCTTTGGAGTCTAAGGGTATTTTTGGGGCCTTGAGAAGTTTTGTCATGCCCTGACATTTGTGCTTTTTTCAGTTTCTTATAAATATCTAAATGGGTAAAGTCTAATATCACTGTAATCAGCACAAACTGGGCTATAATAATATGTGAAACCCATGCATGTACATGATTGTATTTTTGAGAAAAAAAATGTTATGCATGGTTAGTGAAAAACTAAAAATGTTAAATCACTTGAATAAGGCAATAAAACACATAAATAAAATTGGTTGCCGGAAAAGTTGAGAACTGGAGCTTGTAGCCTAGAATTTTTCTTTCTGAATGATGTGAAAATCATCTTGTTTACTCACTCACAGAAAACAATATATTGATTTAAATTTTCTAAAACACTTTTTGTTGGTAAAAGTCATATGCGAGTAGGCGTCAACTATCATGAATATCATTGTGATTTACACCTGAGAAGACAAAGGCCCGCATAATGAGTTGCATAATGAGGTGCATAATGAGCCTCTCATTCAACTGTGCCACTCTGAGGGAGGACTTACAAGAAAGAGAACAAAATAAAAGTATATAATTTTATGTTTGTAGTTTATTAAGAATATATTTAATTATCCCACAACATAATTTAATATCCACTTGGGGGAGCAGTTAAACAGTTTATTAGGAACAATCAAAGCTGACTTTCAAATTTTTTGGCATCCTTTCTCTAGTCACACAATCCTTCAGAAATCCTTTTAACAATCTTATTTTCTACCAAATAAACCCCATTTATTATCATCATCATTATTATTATTATTATTATTATTATTAATGTTGAAAAGAGCTGATAATATTTTTCAGGTTTTTTTAGGGGGAATAATTTGAAAGAACTGCATTGTTTTTACATTTGTTAGAGTTATCTCTATTTGTCACTTTTATATTATTTACATCAAGCTTTTGAATGGTATATTGTATTGTATATTGTTATTGAAACTTCATAATGTTTCACTTGATTATACATTTAGTCAGGAATTATAGTTTGGAAAAAGTATTTGGAAAAAGTCTAACTAGTAAAATGTTTACACGTTATGTGAAAACTAGTACAAATAAATAAAAAGAGACTTACTCATGTTTATGATCTCTGCTGAATAAAGTGCTTCATTCTTTTTTCTGAGGAAATCCATTTCTCAAATCCTCAACCACATCACATCTTTTTGGGGTGAATTATGTCTTAGTCCTCTCATCGCGAAGCAAACAGTAAAATAAAATAAAAAACTTGAAGAATTGTCTGGCTGCTTTTTCTTCTGTGTGGGCGTATTCAAGCCGCGCGCTTCAGTTTGAATCTGAATAGCGCGTTCAGCGCGGGGGCGTGGTCACATTAGATATAATGAGCGGATATGTGAAAAACAGACATTGCGTTGTTTTCATATGGATTACTTTATCTCAGAATATTTGTTTTCGGCAGCACTTGTTTAGTTTAAAAGTAGACATTCCAGGCTTTCTATAGATATCTCTCTCATGTCTCTTCGTTGAGTATTCACGGAGTTACAGTTCATTTTAATGAAATGTTTGTACATGACGATCAGCGGAGACAAAGACTGTAGACAGCGCACCTTGTTTGTTATCTTTATTGTATAAGTGCACAAAGGTTTTTTGTTATTATGTCTGTATCCAAAAAAAACTAGACCCTTTACAGATTCGATTGATGTATTGCTCTTATCTGTACGATTAAAACTGAGAGTGTAATTTAAGTTCTTTTCGGGGTTATCAGGTGAAAATGACTCAAAACGCATATATGCGTTAATCGACTCGAAAGGGTTAAGCTAACGGACCTGTTGCTATGACAGCAGCTCTGGGATGAGCTTCGAAGAACCAAATGATCCAAGATCACGCCAAATCGTCAACATTCAAATCCAGCTAACTGAATTAGCGACGTACGAAGAACGGGCCCCTGTTTTGTTGTTCATTTGTTTTGTTTGAGCAGTTTAGTTAAGATTTTACTAGAAGACTTAAAGAAGACTAGTGCTCTTTAAATCCTAAATATATTGCTGCATTCTCTAAAAACACCTAGACTCACCCAGATACACTGAACAGTTTAAACAATAAAACCTAAAACCTCTTCCTGCTCAACATACTTTAATTTATCCAGTGAGCAGTTTGGATCCTCCAGTTTTTCAGAGAGTAGCTTGACTCCTGAATCTCCAGGGTGATTGTAGCTTAGATCCAGCTCTCTCAAGTGTGAGGGGTTTGAAGTCAGAGCTGAAGACATATAACAACATCCCTCCTCTGTCACCATACAGCCAGACAACCTACAAAAACATATAGCAATAGTCCACATCACATTAGTTTGTTTGTTCTGTATGTTACATTGTGTTGTATCATTTTTGTGTTAAACTGATTATTCAATAAAAAAATATTGTGCACATTTATTGTTATTCTGATCTTGTCAGTAAGGTCAAATGTGTAAAATACACAGAGACAGAACAGTCACTTTATGAACATGTGCAGTTAGCTTGTTTGTGGACTAAACATCTGATTATTTTATTTTAAAGATGACCAAGCAGTGTGCTGAGGAGGTAAGAGCATAAAAACATATGCTATTCACACAAGCCTCATTCATACTAATGTGCTCATATGAGGACATTATCAGACCTCAGCATTAGTTAACAGTCTGACTGGTCTGGCTGGTTAAATGGTTGACCATGTTTAATATTTATAATATTCATTTTTAATTTCTGGATAATGATATGATGTAATTTTTGTGCTTACAGTTAGGACCAAAAGTTTTGGCAGTGACATATATGTTGTGTTTGGCAAAGTTTGCTGCTTCAGTATTTGTAGATTATTTTTCCATGTTTCTATGGAAAACAATGATAAGCATATCGTAAGTTTTAAAGGCTTTTATTGGGAAATAAAAATAGTCAATATTTACAGTGTTGACACTTTTTCTTCATAACCTCTGCAATTTGCTCTGGCATGCAGGATATTAGCTCCTGGGCCAAATCCTGATTAATGGCAATCCATTCTTGCCTTCGGATCCCGGGGATGATCACAATTTGTGTGCTTGTGCTTGTCCACTAGCCTTTTGATGACTGACCACAGGTTCTGTATGGGATTGAGATCGGGGAGTTGCCTGGCCACAGATCCAAAATGTCAATGTAATGATCTTTAGAGCCACTTGTTTTACAATATTGCTTTGTGACATGGTGCTCCATCATGCTGGAAAATGACATGTTGCTGTGCATCATATCCCACCCCGTCCCATCCTGTGATGCATTTCCCTCACACTTCCATGTTGATATCTGACCACAACAACACAGAGAAACCTCTGTACCCACAAAATATCCAAATATTAAACAAACGATTACGTTAGTAAATGGTTGATATGTGATTTTCTTGAGATTTGGGGCATTTTTATATCAATATTGTAAATGTACATCAGAAATGCTAATCTGTGCAGCGATATAAATAGCATATTTTTACAACCGTAAACGACCAAATTACACATGAGATCACAAAAGGAAGTTATTACAAACACTCGATCAGGGTTAAAAGTGAGTTTTGAGTAAAAGTGTACTAATAATCATAAATTGTCTTAAGTAGTTTGATGCTAATGTTAGATCTAATGCAGCTGCAACAGGTGCAGCTCTTCTTCATAATGCATTTTGTCATAATAATTCACATAAGCTGGTAAAGAAATGTTTTTTTGTTTTTTTTTTTATTTAAAGACTTTTGATAATAGTTGGGTAAATGTATATTGTGATTGAAACATTGTGGCTTGGTAAACCTTGAAATACCAGAACAAATGCTAATAATGGCTGAATAATAAAAAAAACAGAATGATTTAGGAATGAGGATTATGTCTCATACCTGACCAATAAGTGAAAGGGTCATTTCGTAAGAACAATAGAATCATGAATGGGGCAGTTTGCCGAGCCAAATGTGAGATAATAGCACATTGAAGAGCTTACAGGGGTCATATATCAATTAATGACGTGACATACAGCCAAGAATTTGAGCTCTGCATTTAACCCATCCAAAGTGCACTCACACAGCAGTGAACACACACACACCTGAAGCAGTGGCCAGCCATTTAAGCTGTGGCACCCAGGGAGCAGTTGTGGGGGGGGTGGGGGTTCGGTGCTTTGCTCAAGGGCAGCTCAGTCGTGGTATTGCTGGCACAAGACTCAAATCCACAATCAAAGGGATAGGAGTCAAACTCTCTAACCACTAGGCCACAACTTCTACAAAAACACATGACATATTCTTAGAAAATGTTTAATAAAATTCCGTTTGTGAGATTATGTTCTCAATATCAAATGAAGTATTAGTAGACTTCTGGCTTTAGCTTCATTATGTTTCTAAAATCATATCCTACATCAACATTTTTTCATATTTTTTATTTTTGTTTTCATGTTTGAGTTTATATATATTTTTTTATCTTAACAATTTGAGTAATTCTGATTCTTGAACAGTAAATTTTGAAGTGTCAGCTTTGTGAACATATGTTGATTATGTATCTAGTAAGAAAGACTCATCAGGAGCAACCTTTTAATTTTGTGTGTCATTTTTCTCCATGCTGAAAATGGGGGGTGACAGGTAATGGGTTAATGATCCATTACTTTAAAAGTTGGCCATCTCTTAACCTTCTTTTGTAAGGATCACAGCAGACACAACACAGGACATAACATTTATTTTTTTAACATGGCTTGACATGACAACGAAAAGATGGCCTGACAGGTAAAAATATCACACAACCATTGAAATTTTTGTAAAATACAACACACACACACTCACTTATACAGTTTTGAAATGCCATGAATTAATCTACCTAGCAAGCCATTCATACCACTCAATTACATTGATGTGATCAGATAGCATGCTTTTAGTCCCGTTCATCCTAAGCCTCCAGATCTGCTCTGTGTATATTCTCCAGGGTCTTTCAATAAGATGGGTGTGTACACCTGAATGTGGTTCTACATACCACCTGCTGTGGTTAACAGGGTGATGATCATGCCCTAGAACCGACAGTATGCAGTGGGCACACCACTCGTCACTGATGACAGAGGACCCGGGAGTTACATGATGGGTGATCAAGGGGACAAGATGTCTTTGAGTCCTTTTTCCACAAGCTTAAGAATAGGCTTCCCACTTACAGTTTCTTAATTCTTGACATTCAACATCCTAAATACCCACTTCTTTCTCTTCCATCCTCCATTCATTCTTCCTCTCCCGTACTGCCAGTTAAAAAATAAAGTCTTTATTAATCCATATTAATATACAAATCAGATTAGATCTGTATAAACAAATCTTATGCATAATACATGTATACAGTATAATACATGAGTAATGATTTTTTTTTTTATTATTATGACTTTATGATTCACACAGTGAGGCCACAGTAATATATATGCCATATGTATTTATATTGATTCACTGCATTTACAGTATTTGCCATTGATAAGAACACAAAAGGTGTAACATTTTGGCAAAAAATAGTGAATGTAGCAAAATTTTGTCTAGAAAAATCTATTGAATGTAAACATCACTACATTTACTATTATCCCGGCATTATTTTATAAAAGCATTTCACAATGGGTTCTTAAATATCAGCTGACAGTCAGTTGTTAAATTAGGTTCTAGCTTCTGACCATCCACTTATCCATCTATATTTATTTAAGCAAACCCTTTGAACGATGTGATAATTTTTGTTTTGAAAAAGAAGAAATTATGTTTGCAATTTTTTGCCTTCTGTTCTATGCTGTTTTCCCTGCTATCATATACTCCCTCGTTCCAGTAAAATGTGACGGCATAACCAAAACGCTCCATTAAAATCAGCAAAGACGATTGGAGAGTATGCCATAGTTTAAGATTTTTAAATACACATGGTTATAAACTGAAAATGTATCTAATGGTTTTATAGCATGTAAATTTCATACCATCCAGCCTTTGTCCCAGTGGGAATATTACCTGTAAATGAAGCACATAAAATCACACAGAGATACTTTTGAACAGCTAAATATTGGGTAACACTTTATTCAGATAGTCCACTTTAGACATTCTACTAACAGTAAGTAGCTTTGCAACTACAGGTCAACTAGCAGTTAGTAGAGTATTAGTAGACTGTTTGCTTAATATCTTTTAACACTTTCTTTGTCAACTTATACTAACCCTAAACCTACCCTAACAGTCTACTCTGAGAGTTAGTAGACATGTAGATACAAATTAATGAGAATTAGTTGACATGTAGTTACAAAGTTACTTAAAGTTAGTAGAATGTCTAAAGCGGACTATTGAAATAAAGTGTAACTAAATATTGACATGTGTCTGATTGAGATTTGAGAATTTTCTTACCAAACATACTGATCCATTTCTTTTGTCTGCTTCTTTAGACGTGTGATCCTCTTGAATTGACTTTTCATTTTTCTTCTTAAAAGTGTTCTCCTCTGAATCTACCTAATTAACTTTAATGTTTCTACATTAATAAGCTTCATAAATTGATGGGATCTCCACATTATTTAACTTGAAACTATGATCCTGCTCTATCAATTTAAACTGAAGAAACATACAATCCTGCCATCATAGGCATGTGTATGTCACCAAAGCTATCTGTTAGGGCTGTGAATATTTGGCAAGGCAGCGATTCGATTCAATTACGATTCATAGGTTTTCGATTCGATTCAAGAACGATTTTTGCAAATTTAGAATGATTCAATTCGATTCGATTCGATTATAATGATTCGATTCTGCATTCTTTAAGTGCATTCACGGGATTATTTAAATGCTTCTACTTAATTCTTTAAATGCTTAGTCAGGGGGCAAATTACAGTAGCATTTATGGTTAGAGAACCATAGGTTAGAAAAAAAAAAAAAAAAAAACTTTTGTCCATTGTTAAATGCTAGTTTAATGATGCGACATGGCATACGTAAAAATGTATGTAAGCCAAGTTTTTAAAAAAGAGCTTATAGAGTATTATGTATAAGCTAACATTTTGTCACACCAGGGGCGTAGCCATAATTTCAGAAGTGACAGAAATGTCAAATACAGTAATTTTATGTATGTAGCCTATATAATAATAATAATAATTATAATAATAATAATTATAATTATTATTTTTTACAAGGAATTATCATCTTTTTTAATTACTTTTAATTAGCTGTAATAAATCAAATACACTGCTGGACAATAATCAATCATTTGTAATCTATATTTTCTTTCCTAAGGGCAATTTTATGATTGTTTTATATACTAGGCTACATTTAATTAGCAATTATTTAAATTTTCTGCACAGAATAAGGTAGAAAATATACTTTATAGTTTCTGTACTGTAATAAATGTCAATTAGCACTGCATCATTCATAAATTGTTTGTGGTTTTTTTTTTTAGTTTCACGTCTATGAGAGCGAGATCGCTTCTCTTTCAGTGTGAAAACGTCTTCATCTCTATTGAACTTTTCCTTTCCATCAGCGAATGATTCTGAGAGAAAACGCGCCAGATGTCTGTTTGCTAATGAAACAAATGCTACTTTCATGCATCTGATTATCAGATAAATCTTGCGCTCTTATTTCAAGGTCGTTGTTAATGCTGTGGTTAACTTTAAAAGTTTCCTTCGTATATTCGGTTCATCCGCATTGTTTAAAAACATTTATCATTCAATGCTGTGCGTATGATTTAGACACTTACATTTCTACTCCGTCCATGCAATAAATACAGCTGTCGACGGCTCCGGTAACTCCGTCGGTAAGATGCAGAGAGCCATTGACAATATACAGAAAAATAAAACTACTTCACGTTAGTATTACTGGCCACGAGTCCTATAGATCACACGTCAGCTGCGTCAGAGACGAACGGAGCGCGAGCGCAATCCTGTGACAGTCTCATCAGGCGGTAAACAGTGTAGCGCGTGAAGGACAGATAAGAGGCACGATTCACGAACACTCTTCAAGGTCTCCATTAATTTGTGCGTGTAGTAATTTAATGTGTATACATTTTGAAAGCATTGAATCGCTATAGAAATCGCGATTCATTCGATTCTTAGCATTTTGAATCGATTACTGTCCAAGATCGGCGATTCACGATTCAAAAATCATGTTTCAAGATCGATGCATATGAATCGACAGGGCTTGTAATTGATGCATCGAGAAAACGAATGAATCGTTACACCCCTACTATCTGTGTACCTATAGAAGTGAAGCACAGTGGCAAAAACGTGCAGACGGTGACTAATTTGTGGAGTCAAGAATGCTAAAAAAGTGATGGTGTTTTATAGAAATCGAGGAGCTCACACATTTGCTCTAAATGTGGTGGCAATAAAGAGAAAACAAATTGAAGCAATGCCAGTCACTGATACAGGTAAACAGTTATATTTAATTAGGTCTTGTGATTGTATTCAAAATTATCAATCAAGTTGTTTAATATAATTTAGTTTTATTTTCTGAATTTTCACTACAGTGGACCAATCCTTTACAGCCATTTCTTAGAAATTCAGGCCATGGTGAGATGTTTCATAAGCTAAAATTGTGATTACTTTTGATTGGCACCTTAAACTTCAGATGACCATCCTGCTGAAATGGAATTTAGCTTTTATTAATTACAACATAATATGACTGGTGAAAGTGATGTAATGATAAATCTACAGCTTAATCTAGAAACCCACCATTATCGTCTTTTGAAATATGACACTTTCTTAAAATTCTACACATTATTTTTTGTTGATTAGGAATGATGACATTTGAGTTTGTAAGTTAACACAAAATATTTTTCCCCTATGTGATATATGTTATATATTACAGCATAAAAGAAATGATACAGCACTCTTAATAAAATCTATAAAATTATTGATAGGTGTGTCCATCATGCCTTCTGCACAGCTGACAGAACAAAAAAGGTGGCATGAATTAATGATAGCTAACCTGCAGATAGAAAACCTTCAGGAGATTTAAGCACTGACCAAAGACATAGTGATGTGTAGTTCGTGAACGAATCCTTCTTTTTGAACGAATCTTTTAGGTGAACGAATAGTTCTCGTTCACGCAATCCACTGACTCATATTTCTCATTCACTGAAGTTCCTCCCTCCACAGCAGCGCGGCGCTATTAGCAGCGCATGCGCAGCTCAGTGAACCGAGTAGCTCCCTGAACGGTTTCATCCTGTCAAAGAATTACTCAACCTCGAGCCAATAGCCTTCGAGTATGAGATGTAACGGAGCATGTGATTTGTTGAATGTAGTGAACGAATAAGCCTTTCACTGAACAGTTTCATATGAGTCTGAACGAGATCTAGAGAATCTTATCATTTGTGAACGAATCCTTCGTTTTGAACGAATCTTTTAGGTGAACGAATCGTTCTCGTTCACGCAATCCACTGACTCATATTTCTCATTCACTGAAGTTCCTCCCTCCACAGCAGCGCGGCGGTATTAGTAGCACATGCGCAGCTCAGTGAACCGAGTAGCTCCCTGAACTGTTTCATCCTGTCAAAGAGTTACTCAACCTCGAGCCAATAGCCTTCGAGTATGAGATGTAACGGAGCATGTGATTTGTTGAATGTAGTGAACGAATAAGCCCTTCACTGAACAGTTTCATATGAGTCTGAACGAGATCTAGAGAATCTTATCATTCGTGAACGAATCCTTCTTTTTGAACAAATCTTTTAGGTGAACGAATCGTTCTCGTTCACGCAATCCACTGACTCATATTTCTCATTCACTGAAGTTCCTCCCTCCACAGCAGCGCGGCGCTATTAGTCTGAACGAGATCTAGAGATCTTATCGTTCGTAATGAAATGACTGAACTGGCACAAATGTCGTTCGTGAATGAATTGAATGAACTGATACGTCGTTCGTGAATGAAATTAACTGGTACATTATCTCGTTCGTGAACGAAATGAATGAGAGTAAACTGGGTTAGTCTGCCCTTTCATATATAGCATTTCAATCTCATAAAATGCAAAGTGCAGTTATAGGTACTGAGCACATACGCTTGTTTTCATATTTAGCATACAGAACTCCACGTTTAATCCCCGTTTTCTGAATGTGAATATATAATATACAAACTCTCTGACCAAACAATTTAAATGCTAATTAGGCAAGAAAACCTCGTGCTTTGTTCATCTGAACAACTTAATTAGACTTTATATATTGAATTCGATTATGCACACATTTTAATAAAGCCAGATCAGTTTTTGTAACAAGTGTATATGTTCGTTGACTTGATACATAACACATAATACACTCTTTTTTGCCACCTGCTGGCATATTTTGTGTAAGCACACAAGAAGAAATACGAAGAAATGATCACTGAACGAATCAGTGAACAATTCTGAACGAATCATTTTGGTGAACGAACTGAAAATGAACGAATCTCTTGAAAGAATCATAATTTCCACCACTACAAAGACAGAGATAACTTGGAACTGGCCTCAGGTATGGATATTATCATATTATCAATGGTATTATCAATGTTAACATCTTAAATTTCAAAGTAAACCACTTTAAAAAGGAATGTTTAGTACTAGTGTACATGTAACACTGTGGCCCTACTGTTTTTAACAGTGGTGCTGTTGTGTGAACGTCCACTAGCCTGTGTTTCCTTTCCCTGTATTCTCTCTTTAAAGTCAGAGTAAAGTCAATAAAAAATACGTTTTCTGAGTTTATCACACCGCAGAAAAATGAGTTATTAACCACCCAGCCAAATTTTAATGTTAAAAAAGGTACACTAAGTAGACATTGAAAACAAGCGCATCACAGCACATTTTTGCAAATAGACGTCAGTTTTGCCTAACTGATGTGTTACATTTGACTGCTTCAGTCACAGAAAATTAAAGAAAAACACTATAGTTTAAATATTTAATATATTTAATATTTAATATTCACAGATGAAAGTTTGGTATTTATGAAGTTATGTGCATTTATTAGAACGAATTCAAGCAGAATAAATGTCAAGCCTGTGCCTGAGTCTGTGCTCATATATTCTAAGCTACATGGTATTAAACCATATTTTAGATTGGACACATTTAAAAGGTGTGCAGTATTATTTATATTATATTAATTATGCGTTATATTATTCAAAAGAAATTGTGGTTTACTTTGCATCGGAGCATTAAAAGTGGTAGCCTATTTTAGGGGGGTAGGCTACATGGATTAATATGCAAAATGTCAATATTTTAATATATCATGCCTATATTTTTATTTATATTTTAAATATAAATATATTTTTTCCTTTAATAAAACAACATGCATTTTTGTTATTCATTACCTGTCCTTTATTTTGACATAACTTATTGGGAAAAAGACATTTGTCTGTAAACTGATTAAGAAATTGTTGCATGTTTAAATGTGAAGCACTGTATAATTTCGTTCCCATTATTTAGGCCTAATTTGCCTAAAACAAGAAACGAATAAAATTAAACCGGCACGATTAAATCTTTGAAACTCTAAAGAATTAATCAAACGTCCTCACGGTTAAACTCAAGTTCTCTCATTATAATCAACAACAGTCACACAATATAAAAAAAAGCTTTAGTAATTGACAACTTAAGTGATTTTAAAGGGAACCTTCTTTACTTGCTTTTAAAGTAGGGCAATAGCATATGGCCTAAAAAAAATCCCAGTTTTTTATTTTTATTTTAGAAAAAAAAATTTGATTCATGATTTAAACCGATTTTTAAATCAATATTCAAATGACGAAGAAATTTTACAAAACAAGTTTTAATATAGTTCTTTATCATTCATTTAGCAGTCAAATTTATAACTGCAACAAGATGATAAAAAAAAAAAACAGTACTGTTAAACCTAAATGCTGGAAAGACATTTTTTTATTATAATTTTTTTTAATACTAGCCCATCATGCATCTAACCATCCACTCAGCTTTAAGAGCTGTTCAGATTAAAACTGCAGCTCCGCAGTGAGTCAGTGTCATGGACGGAGGACCTGTTAATATATTTTCTAGTTTATATTTCCATCTCGTTATATAGAGAGAGAGAGAAGTCTAGGACTATTCTTAAACTCGGAGCTCATTATATTGAACTACAAATCCAAACACCAGAAACGTTATGCATTTTATGAATAATGAAATGTTATGAAAATTATGCATTTTATTTATTCACATGCTGTATGGTTGAAATAATATTTTAGTTCACAACTTTAAGTTCCGTTGTTTAAAAATAAATGTTTTATTGGCTAATTTTTCATTAACCTTCAGTTGTTATGCTCTAAAATCCATGCCATTATTAATTTCACAGTATTTTTACCACCTAAATGACTAATCTTTAAAGTCACAATTCTATAATGGTCAAAATTACTCAGGCCAATGGTATTTTATAATGACATTATTTTATTTTTTTATTTTTTAATAATTGTAGCTTACATAAATAGGTAAAGCAAAACAAATATTCAGATTGTCCCTTATTTTTTCCCTTGTTTTCTTAAAGAATAAACCAATATTTTGTACAAGAATAAACATGATAACATATCATTAATTAATAAAAATAATTTAAACAATTAAAACCTTTTTTTTAAAACTTGAATTTAAATAGGCTTCTATTAAACTAACTTTAAATTCTCAAGGAGTTTAGAAGTAAAAAAAAGTTCTAAATGATTATGATAATTCGATTTTTTAAAATGAACAATTCCTGTATAAAATGGGACAGCAACCTAGTGGTTCTCAACCTTTTTTTCCAGCGGGCCGCACTATGGTCTAAGTGCAAGTCTACGCATATAATTTACATATTACGTCAGCAATACAAACCAACCTGATTTATAATATTATAGCTGAACTATTATGACATATAATCTATTACATTCATTGAAATAAACAATTCTACTCCCCATAAATAAAACACCTGATGCTGTCGGGAGCTATCCAATTTTGTGAGATTCAGCTTGAAAGGAGTAACACAAAGAAGTTGCGATTGTAACGCCTGTGTTATACTTTCCGCATGAGCAATCCGGACGCGTACACGGCCAGCGCGGACGCAGACTTCTTCAATTTATACTTCTGAATGCGTGGGCTGATGATACGCTCTGCAATTGCCCAGAATTATTGCACATCTGACTGTCTTTATATTCTTTTACTGACGGATTGCACAGGTTCAAGTAGCAACGAGCTACTCTTCCTGCACATGTGCAATTTTGCTTTTGAAGCCTACTGACCAGGCGCACCTGTCCGCGCGGTCGTCTGCTCAGAGCCTCGGCACACACTCTCCAATGACGATTTTTACATCACGCCTACCTAACGGTCCATAGCGGACTCGCGGACGCAGAAAGTTTGACAGAGGCTTTAAGATGCAGGCCTGCATGACCTGACGCACAACATTTCAGAAAATGTGCGTTCACAAATGTAGCCTATTTTGATCCAAATATGGAAAGCACTTTTGAATTTAATAATATGAGGTTCTCTCAGGAGATGTTTTGCCACATTTCTTCAATTAAGGATTGCTACGTAGTGTACCATACCAACATAGTGTATGGTACACTCAAATTGTGAAACTCATGTATTAAATTCAATGCACACAGACTGAAGTAGTCTAAGTCTTTAGTTCTTTTAATTGTGATGATTTTGGCTCACATTTAACAAAAACCCACCAATCTCAACAAAGTAGAATATGATGACATAACAATCAGCTAATCAACTCAAAACACCTGCAAATGTATCCTGAGCCTTCAAAATGGTCTCTGACAATCATTGACACCCTTCACAAAGAGCATAAGTCACAAAAATTAATTTCCAATAAGCTGGCTGTTCACAGAGTGCTTTATCCAAGCATGTTATAACAGAAATTTGAACAAAAAAGTGTGGAAGAAAAAGATGCACAACCAACCGAGAGAACCACAACCTTATGAGGATTTTAGAGAAATCACAGGGAATGCACTGAGGCTGGGGGTCAAGGCACGCAGACATGTCAAGGAATTTGGTTACAGTTGTCATATTCCTCTTGTTAAGCCACTCCTGTACCCCAGACAGTGTCAAAGGCATCTTACTTGGGCTAAGGAGAAGAAGAAGAAATACATTTTCAGATGAAAGTAAGTTTTGTATTTCATTTGGAAACCAAGGTCCTAGAGTCTGGAGGAAGGGTGGATAAGCTCATAGCCCAAGTTGCTTGAAGTCCAGTGTTAAGTTTCCACAGTCTGTGATGATTTGGGGTGCAATGTCATCTGCTGGTGTTGGTCCAATGTGTTTTTTGAAAACCAAAGTCCTGCACCAGTTTACCAAGAAATCTTGAAGCATTTCATGCTTCCTTCTGCTGACCAGCTTTTTGAAGATGCTGATTTCATTTTCCAGCAGGATTTGGCACCTGCCCACACTGCCAAAAGCACCAAAAGTTGGTTAAATGACCATGATGTTGGTGTGCTAGACTGGCCAGCAAACTCACCAAACCTGAACACTGTTAAGAATCTATGGTGTATTGTCAAGAGGAAGATGAGAAACAAGAGACCAAACAATGCAGATGAGCTGAAGGCCACTGTCAAAGAAACCTGGGCTTCAGACCACCTCAGCAGTGCCACAAACTGATCACCTCCATGCCACGCCGAATTGAGGCAATAATTAAAGCAAAATGAGCCCCTACCAAGTATTGAGTATATGTACAGTAAATTAACATACTTTCCAGAAGGCTAACAATTCATAATTGTTTTTATTTTTATTATTGGTCTTGTGAAGTATTCTAATTTGTTGAGATCGTGAATTGGTTTGTTTTTGTTAAATGTGAGCCAAAATCATCACAACTAAAAGAACCAAAGACTTAAACTACTTCAGTCTGTGTGCATTGAATTTCTTTAATAGATAAATTTCACAATTTGAGTTGAATTGCTGAAATAAATTAACTTTTCCTCTAAATTCTAATTTATTGAGAAGCACCTGTAGACCCTGGCTTAGATGCTATGGTTGTTCAGCACACAGCCACTAGATGGTGCTGCTAGCTTGTGTAGGTCTGTGCCGAGGAATTCATGCAGTGTTTAAGTTACTTCCAAACTGTAATACATTAAAGATTACTTGTGTTGTAGAAAATATTAATATTTTACTCTTTCTTATTTACTTAGACATTCTTAGACATTTAGTGGGTTTTCATATATTTTTATTTTTCCTTTTGAATTTAACTTGTGTTTCTCTCTCAGTATGTATGTTTGTCACCTGAAATGCAACGAAGACATCACACAGTAAAACAAAGAGCCTTTGAAGTCTTTAGTGCGGGCAATTTACTCAGGAAAGATCAGAGGGGTTAGCCATAAATAAAGACCTTTGACCTCAAGGGTGTGAAGATAATAAAAGCCCCGGGGGTTAGGAGGACCATTGTGTTTTCTGAAAACAGCTAGTTTGTGTTTACGGGGTTAAGTGGAAATTTACAGAGAAGGAGCCTTGTAAGAAGTGGGGGTGATAACAGTATAATAAGGCTGTCTGTTTTCAGTGTGATTCAGGTTTGTTGTGTTTCAGGGTAGCTGCTGAAACAGTGAACGCACCTCTTTAAGGAAAATAAACTTCTTTCCTTAAATAGAATTTGATTCCTTGTCTCTTACACTGAGATGCTATTTATTAGTAATTGTTTTTGCCACAACAATTTGGTGTCAGAATAGTGGGATCTCACGGTGGTTTCTTCTGGTCCTGAGCGGATTTGACGTAGTGATCATCTCAGAGCACCAGGCTCTGGTCTTACCTCGAAAATTGAGAGAGAAGAGCCAAAGATGAGATCAGAAAGATCTCAGGTAAGAGACTGTAAGAGACTGAGACTGTAAGAGACTGTAAATTGTTTATTTTGAGTGTTGTAATTTGATATGACTGTGTGTGAACCATAGTGGCTGGCCATCACTTTGGTGCGAGCAGAGAAGGTTTTCGAGAGGCAAATTGTAACATGGGGAAGTCGTGTCAATTTTATTCCGAAAACTAGCTTGTAGGTGGATGGAAGAGCCACAGCTGATTAGGTGAACTAGAATCATTCAAACGAGTTAAAATTTTGAGTAAGCTTTAATTACAGAGCATTTTTGCTAACCTTGCCGATTTGAGGTGACAAAATCGGATCTGTTGAAGATGTTTTTTTCCACCGGAGCAAAATGCTACTAATGAAAAGTGTGTTTGTGTTTTCCAATATGCACCCGAGATCGGGTCAGCACCGCCGGCTTATAAACATCACTACCCTGTGGCGGAGCTGACAGCCCTGAAACTGGACCACGATCTCAACTGCTCTCCATTCCAAAGACCAGCACAAAATGCAGCATGAGTTGCAGCGAGAGGAGCGCGCACAGCGGCAGAATCAGCAGTGAACATGACGAAGAACAGGATGTCTTCGGGAACGCGTCTGAAATTGTTCCCAGCACAAATGATTCAGAAAGACCAAGCACCGGCAGGCCGAGAGTGAAAAGTGGAAAGATCAGCGTCACAGCTCCGAAAGACACAGCGCCGAAAAAATAAGAGCTCCGATGGTCGAAGTTGCGGGTCCAAGATGGGCCAATGCTTTTTTTGTTTTGTTTTGTTTTTAGAGCTTGGTCAGTGATATGAGAGATGTGATGGCACATCTAATGTTACCAGATCCGCAGGATACGAGCGAATGTTTTGCGAAAGAACAGCTTTTACTGTGCCAAGAGTTCAGCCCGACTTCACAAGAACTGAGACGGATGCTGGTTGTGAAAATGGGTCCAGCGAACTGGCATAAGGTGAGTGGAAAATTGGCGACAACGGACGTGAGACGTGTGCACACAGACTGAGAACCATGCAAGCAACAAACCATACAGGAAAGAAGTGGAAAATTTCACTAACGCAGTAAGAGCAGAAATTTCCTTAAAAATTAAGATAAAAGATTAAAGAGAAGGAGAGAAGGACGGAGATGGTCCAGTTCGAGGTGGTCAGTGGCTGACTACAAGAAAGGGAAGTGAACATTTATTTCTAACACGCAAAACACGCACAAACACAAACACATACACTGATTTACTGTCTGCTATTTGCTATGAAGAATCTGCTTGCAAATCTTTGTGTGTTTTGAACAATGTTGTGAATGATGAAGTTTTGAGAAGTGTTTCTGAAGAATGTCTAAAACTGTACAAAAGCACAGGATTTTCTCAAATGCCAAGATACCCAATAATAGCAGAGGGAGTAATAATTAACTTTTAAGTCGATTCCGGAGAGTGCCAGAGCACTTTACGACCATGTGACTTGCCATGTGTGCCGAAAATGACAGAAAGTGTATGAAAGCACTTCGGCTTCAGGCCATTTGATCCATCATCTAATGGCCAGAGATTTAATGTGTGAATTAAATTTGACCCTCAGTGCTGATTCCTATGGAATTAGCATTGAGGAAGCACCACAAATGACATGTTCTAAATTTGAGCCGCAGTGGGCTTACGAATGGTAGATAAAATAAGTTGATTGGGCAGAGATGATTTTGAAATTGGCTAAGGTTTAAACAACACCAATCAACACAGAGTTTATGAAGCCTGATAAAATGCATTGCACGTCACATGCTGTAGTTGAGTGAGACTCAGAGTATGAAGAAACTTGGTTTAGTGGTGTGGAGAATGGAAGTGTGAAATTTGACAAGATCTTCTAAACAAAGAATGTGTGTGTGCTTTCTGTGCTTTTCTGTATTTCTGCCTCTGACATTGATATTTCTTTGGCAGAAATACTGCACTGTTTGAGAGATGGGTGCGGGCCATAAAAGAGGTCCCAAAACCAGTTACAAAGAAACTGATGCTGTCATTCTTGAGGATGTGTGCTTACTGCAGAACATTCATCCCTAATTATGCCATTTTTGAGCAGCCTTTACAAGCCCTAACGACAGGGAAAAGGCTGAAGTCAGGTGACAGACTTGTCTGGACAAGCAAGGCTGAGGAAGCATTTGATAACATGAAAGTGCAATTGACTCTGGCTCCAATGTTAGGCCTTCCTATCATAAACTGCCCGCTTGTACAGATCTGACTCATGGTGACAGACTGCGACCTGTGGCCTATTTTTCAACGAAACTTGATGCTGTAGCTGCAGGACTTCCACACTGCCTGAGAGCAGTGGCAGCGGCTGAGCTGGCTGTGATGGCCTCAAGAGAATTTGTAGGCTACTCTGATTTGACTTTAATGGTTCCACACACAGTATCCATTATTTTGCAAGAGCAGAAAACGTCACATTTGTCTACAGCCCGATGGTTGAGGTATCATAAGATTTTGTTGGACATGCCAAACATAACTGTAAAACTATGCACAACTTTGAATCCTGCCACCCTTCTGCCCACACAGGAAGATGGAGAGGAACATCACTGTTATCTTCCAGCACTTGAACAGGTGTGCACACCACGTCCAGACCTTTAAGACTTAGCACTTGATAATTATGAAAATGTCCTGTTTGTGCATGGGTCTACCTCGAAAGATCCACAAACGGCAGAATAAAGTGGGTTATGCTGTAACGACTGAATTTGAAACTCTGAAGTCTGACAAATTACCATCACACTATTCTGCGCAGGCAGCAGACATCCAAAAGGCCCCTTTTACCGCTGTGGGTACCGCCGCCGTGGCGTCTATGAAATGCATTTGCAGCTTTGTACCAACCACTGAGTGGCGTTTTAGCCACAAGTTATCAAACAAGTGCCGCAAAGCACATTTTCACAAATAGACATCAGTTTTGCCTCCTGATGTGTTACATTTGATGGCTTCAGTCACGGAAAATGAACAAAAAACACTATAGTCAAAATATTTAAAATATTTAATATTTAATATTCACAGATGAAAGTTTGGTATTTATGAAGTTATGTGCATTTCTTAGAACGAATTCAAGCAGGATAAATGTCGAGCCTGTGCCTGAGCCTGTGCTTATATGGTTTAATACCATGTAGCTTAGAGAAAATATTTTAGATTTGATACATTCAAAAGGTGTGCAGAATTATTTATATTATATGAATTATGTGTTATATTATTCAAAAGAAATTGTGGTTAACTTTGCATCCGAGCATTAAAAGTGGTAGCCTATTTTAGGGGGGTGGACTACATGGATTCATATGCAATGTCAATCATTTCATATATTATGCCTATTATTTTAATTTATATTTTAAAATTCCTTTAATAAAACAACATGCATTTTTGTTATTCGTTACCTGTCCTTTATTTTGACATAACTTCTTGGGAAAAAGACATTTTTCTGTAAACTGATTAAGAAATTGTTGCATGTTTAAACTTGAAGCACTGTATAATTTCATTCACATTATTTAGACCTAATTAGCCTAAAACAAAAAACAAATAAATTAAACCTGCACGATTTAGCTAAATCTTTAAAACTCTAAAGAATGGATGGATTAATAAACCAAACTCATACATACATTTACATTTAGCTGACGCTTTTATCCAAAGCGACTTACACTTGCTATATATGTCAGAGGTCGCACGCCTCTGGAGCAACTAAGGGTTAAGTGTCTTGCTCAGGGACACATTGGTGTCTCACAGTGGATTCGAACCTGGGTCTCTCACACCAAAAACATATGTCTTATCCACTGCGCTAAACACCACCCCATATTCAAAGACAAAGAAATTTTTCAAAACAAGTTTTAATATAGTTATAAATTTAAAATTGAGACAAGATGATAAAACAAAACTGTAATGTTATTAACCTTAATGCTGGAAAGACCTTTATTTTATTTTATTCTAATTTTTTTATTTGTTAAAACTAGCCCATCAGCGTTAAGAGCTGTTCAGATTAAAACTGTAGCTCCGCAGTGAGTTAGTGTCATGGACAGAGGACAGAGCAAGTGTAAATATATTTTCTAGTCTATATTTCCATCTAGTTATGCCGCTGGTTTAGCTTTTTTTTTTCTTATATAACTTATAGAGCAGTCACTGTCTGTGTCTACACCAGACACGAGAGTTGTCATCTGTGCCCCACTGCACTAAAAGTGGTCTAAACTTGATGACATCACACTATAGTGTCAAATCATCTGAATGCAGTTTCAGAACATTTCATCATAAACAGAACGAGCATCAGTTCACTGATGGGGATCGTGTCCAGTGTATCCATCACTGTGTTCTGTTGTCTTTTGTTGGATCGTTCCACTTGTGTCCGGTGTAGACCTGGCGTGCGTTTTTTATTGTTTCATTTTACAGCCCTGCTTGTTTTAATGTTTTTATTAAATATCTGTATTGACTGCATGGTCATATCATCGTATTATTTACTGCCATGCAACCTACAAAAGTAAAGCTTGGCGAGCCGAGCAACGAGCATTGCTGCAGGTTGTTTTTTGGCGGATGTGCTGTGCTTGTGCTGCCGCGGTCGTCTTCATTTCATCGGGTGAAACAACTCTCTCACTCGGCAGCAGAGTCTAGCAGCAACAACTTCTCCTCCGCGCTCAGAGCATTTGATCCGCGCTCACTGATACCAGAAACACAGCTCCACCTTCACTCCTTGGATAAAGTACTTTAGTATGTTTGAAATTTTATGTTTATAACGTAGCCTATAAAAAATTATAATAATAAAATAAATAAAAATAAAAAAATAACAGGAGAGTTTTAAAGTGGCTTAGGCTATTGTGGGTAAACTTTTTTCCCTATCACATGCCAGACTAACAACATTGTAAGCTTTCAATCTTTAATTGCTGCTTTCTGCTGTGCAAATTTTGTTTGTGAGGAAAATAACAGTACATTTGTGTCAGTTATTTAATCTAAACAGATCGATGAATTTCTTCAAGACTTCAAAATCAAATAGCCTACTGATAATGTAGTAGCACTGTAAGATCACATTTGTTTGAATGCATTATTGCTAAAGCGATTGCGTGTGAATGTGCTTTAGCTGTTTAAATCATGCTTTAACTCAAAAATAATCAGTAAAAGAAACAGACAAACTCCTTAGCCTTTAACATCCCGCTCGACTCTCGCAGTCATTATAACCTGATCAAGCCATAGCTAAATATGTTAAACATGAATTCTTGCTGAATATGCAGTTATATTTCGGTCTGTTTTCATGAATTGTACTCGTGATGGAGGCTCCAGTCAGAGTCACACCGCTCCGCTCATACTCTGCTCAGCAGCGTGTCTCTGTCAGATTCGCGGGGGAGGGTTGAGCCACTCTGAACTACGGGAGCCTGAGTGGTGCATCCGTGGATGTAAAAAAAAAAAAGATTTTCATTTAAACAAACCGATGTAAATTACAAATTCGAGTTAATCGATAAAATCGATATATCACCCAGCCCTACTTGCTTTCATATAATTTAATTTAAAAAAAGCAGCTGCATTTAAATGCAGGAGTGTAAAATATGTGCAAGATTTGCACTGCACTGATGGTGGATGTGCAGCATTTATTCTTATTTGTTTTATCTTCATTACAAATCTTGTTTGGTTTTATTTTGGATAATTGCATGTAAAAAAAAAATTATGCTGTAATGCATAGCAGAGTCCTGCACCAGGTTCGGGTACCCGCGGGTAAATTTGGCTGAAACAGGTGAAAAATATCCAACTGTGTCGGTTACGGGTGCGGGTCGGGTCGGACATAGGGGAAACACGGGTCTAAACACGGGTTCAAAACAGTTACGTGCAAACGTAAAAATAGGACTATGTTCCACTTTTAAAAAAAATCACAACTGCGCGAACGGCTGCATGAGTCATTAGCTAACAGTCGTAAAAGATCAGCCAGCTGTTTTTTTTTTTTTTTTTTTTTTTTTTTCGTTTATATATATATATATATATATTAGTGGTGGGCATAGATTAATTTTTTTTAATCTAGATTAATCTCACTGTGATCTTGAAATTAATCTAGATTAAAATGGCTCATTCGAATTCTGCCGAAGGCATTCAGAATATGTGTGTTCCCCAAATAAAATTGACAAACTTTGAGAAGGGGTTCATCAAGGTGGTGCATTAGAAAAGAGGCATATATATAGCAGTTTTGCTATATAAATCAAAAATGATATCTGGTGTCTGAATAATTTTTGGTTTGACTGTTAAAACTACAAAGTAATTCAGTCAAGAGCAGTGAGTGATTTTCATTTTCTTGGATTAACATGAAATTCAAGGGGGGCCCTGAACACCAGAACTCCGCGAGTATTGGGCTCTCTGAATTGGGCTCTTTCACATCTTTTTGTTTGTGCGATTTGTATTTGTTCGTTCAGGTGCAGAAGGGACTTCGAGGAGAACTTCGCAGAAGAGAGCTCGGTTCAGTCATAGCTTGCTTAGTATAGACCCAGCTCCCAACCCAACTTTGAGAATAGATTAACGGCGATATTTTTTTTATCGCCCGATAAGAGTCTCACCTTAACGCAGCACGTTAACGCCGTTAACGGCCCACCACTAATATATATATTTATATTTTTATACAGAATCGTTATATGATTCGCTCTTTTGTTGTTCTGTTTTCTTTCAGGATCAAAAATACAACAAATGAAAGCGTTTATCTGTATTTGCGACTGATGAAAACTATCCATATACATTCATAAATCAGTCAATTTTGTATTTTATTATGAGATATTTTATTCTAATGGGTATAAGTGACTCAAGCATTGATGGACCAAAGAGCACGTATTTCGACATTTGCAGTAAAAACGTGAAATATAAATTCTCAGAAAATGCATTTAATACCAATATATTGAAACGTCTGTTTACATACTCCATTAATAAAGGAGTCCAGACATTGGAAAAATATCAGTCCACATGCGTTTTATATTTAATATGAGGGAAATGCATGCATGCATGCGTGACACAAAAAATATTTAACTTTTAGGTAGCAAAATATTTTTTAGTAATTCTGTCAATTACACTAAGGTTATTACATTGTCTGCTATATATTTGCTTCTTATTTATTAAATACGGGCAATTGATTGATAAAACATTGATCAAAATTAAGATAAAATGTATAAAAAACGAATTTTCCATAAATAACGTCTGTATGACCTGGCAATAAAATTAGAAAACAGTGTGTCTAATGTGATTGGCTTAACTGATTTGATTTTGGGTGCGGGTCGGGTGTCTGTTCTATTTTAAGCGGGTCGGGTCGGGTGTGGATTTTAATTAGTGCTGCTTTCGGAAAACGGGTCGGATGCGGTTTTAAGCACTGCGGGTACGGGCGGGTGCGGATTTACAAAATCGGACCTGTGTAGCTCCCTGATGCATAGGCAAAATGTGAATTAATATTCATATTCAAGTGTTTGTGCAAAAAATATTAATTTGCATTAATGACAGGGTGCATTAATATTCAACATTGAACAATCTGTGAATGTTGCATTTCTCTCATCAGAGAGAGCCAGCACTGTGAATTTCATCTTGCAGCAGACAAGAAAACATTTGTTTATTAATAAATAATTAAATTGTCTCATTTTTCACAATTATTAGGCTACTTCTGCATGTACTTTGTGGCAAACTTAATGCATGTGCTTGAGCGCGGAATATATTAAGACTTGATTATGTAAATTTAATATAAACCTCTGATTAGTTTAATATAATAAATGAACGACAAGAACTAGTAAAATCTTGCGTGGGGGCAGACCATTTTTTTAGTCTATAACCAAAACAACAGTCCTATATAAACCGGTTCAGCAAGTTTGAAAGCTTCATAAAACAATGTTCATGTGAAAGAGCAATTCACACCTTTATCTCGACCCCCACAAGCCATACATAACTACCCCCCAAAAAACTCAACCCCCTCCAGCTGAACAGTCTGTTTTTTGGCTCTGAGGAATGGTGTGTTATTGGGCTGAAACATGTCTGTACTCAGCAGCACTACTCTTTGTATTCATTATTTTCTCACAGCCCATATTATTATTTTCACAAGACCATAATGATAATAACAAATGATCAATTAATAATTAATCATTATTTTACGAAAATCATTGTTATATGTGGTCATGGGTGTTTGTGGAAGGCTTTAAGACCAAGCGGAATCCTGTGTCAGCTGCTCCCCCCTCACAGCACGCGGGACTCCACTAACTGACGCAGCTTCACCGTTTGCGGTTTAACTTTACTGAATCAGATTGAGGAGAATACACCTTATTGATCATGAAACCAACATTTAGCAAGGCAGGAAAACATAAATTCTAACTGAAGGAAGACGTATTTCCAGAGGTGGGTAGTAACGAGTTACATTTACTTCGTTACATTTACTTGAGTATTTTTTTGGGGTAACTAATACTTTTCGGAGTATATTTAAAGATGGGTACTTTATACTCTTACTTGAGTAAAATTTTTGGGGTAAAATCTGTGCTTTTACTTCGTTACTGTGGGTGACGCTCCTCTCGTTACTTTATCTTAATGCAATAAATGTTATAAATGCTTCAGTTTATTCCAAACGCGCCTTCTACTTTTCTCTGGACAATGAGCGATGCCCATTCGTGAATGATTCATTCTTTTGAGTCAATTCTGTTCAAAGGCTTGATCAAACCAATTGGCAAACGAGTGAATTGGTTCATGAATCAGTTTGAAGGAGTCGTTCAGTTCCCTGCCGCACACGCTGAGCGTCTGAAGCGGTTCACACAGAGTTGTAACGTTTAAGAATATCAGCAGCGTTGAAAACAGGGCTATGGAACTGCACTGAAAGCAAATCTGCAAATGCTTTTATTTGCTTGCGATGGAGATCCTTATTAGATGAACGCGTGTGCTGTCTACTGTTTAACAGGTAATAACTTGAGCTACATTCGATTACAGTACACGATACCACTGTGACATTAGTTTGTTGTACGTGTGTGGCTTATAACAGAGGAGAGTCAAGTTGAATGCAGCTTCCAAAAGAAAAAAAATAGCTGATTAAGATTTTATAAATTTTAATACAATCACACCGGTGCGAGTACGTTCAGCAAGTCATATAATCAGCTGCTAAAATCAGATATGTGATCGCTTGCTGGCGCTGAGCCAGAGACAGACGCGTTTTTACAGCGCTTTGCATTATAACCAATCACACACGGTTCTGTTGAGCTTATGAATGCAATGGCCAATCAGAGGCGTTCAGATGAGTCATCGCTGAAATGCCGGTGCTTCCTGCACTCTCTCACTTACTGAATACCTCTTTCTGACGAATTCTCTCGTCAGAAACAACAAAGTGCAGATGTGTGTATGAATCTATAATTAAGATTTTGATTTCACAGTGTTAACAGTTTGAGTGATTTTAATGGGAGTTTCTGAGAGTGATTGAAATCTAGACTGTCAGTGAAAATGATCTTTAATAATGTAAATGTTATTTGCTCTCTTTCTGAACAGTGAAAGATTAGTAGCAATATTTATATCACAATGTTAAATTCACATTTAATATTAAGTCAGTCGTATTAAAAATATGTTATGGCATGAAACCTATATCTGTTACTTAAGTAAACAGACAGGGTTTTATAATAAATTACATAAATTGGAGTAAAGGCTGATGAAATATATACATTTATACACACACACATACATTACATACATTTTATCAATATATCTAAATAAAAATAGGCTCCGTATATATGACCCAAAGTAACTAGTAACAAACTACTTGAGTAGATTTTTTATCCGATACTCTTTTACTCTTACTCAAGTAACTATTCAAGACTAGTACTTTTACTTTTACTTGAGTAAATATTTCTAGAATTACTTTTACTTTTACTTGAGTAAAGTTTTTGGGTACTCTACCCACCTCTGCGTATTTCATTGAGCTAATGCTGTTAAACAGAGAGTTAAATAGAGAGAGAGAGAGAGAGAGAGAGAGAAACTAGTCTAGGACTATTCTTAAACTTGGAGCTAATTATATTGAAGTACAAATCCAAACACCAGAAACATTATGCATTTTATAAATAATGAAATGTTATGAGAAGTATGCATTTTATTTATTCACATGCTGTATGGTTGAAATAATATTTTAGTTCACAACTTTTAGTTCAATTAGTACAAAAAAAAAAATGCTTTATTGGCTAACTTTTCATAAACCTTCAGTTGTTATGCTCTAAAATCCATGCCATTTGTAATTTTACAGTATTTTCATCTCCTAAATCACTAACCTTTAAAGTCACAATTCTATAATGGTCAAATTTACCCAGGCCGATGGTATTTTTAATGACATTTTATTATTATTTATTTATTTATTTTTGAATAATTGTAGCCTACATAAATAGGTGAAGCAAAACAAATATTTGGATCGTCCCTTATTTCCCCCCTTATTTTCTTAAACAATAAACACTTATTTTCTACAAGAATAAACATGATAACATTTTACAAATTCATATAGAAATAATTTAAGCAGTTAAAACCTATTTTTAAACTTGAATTTCAATACTATTAAAGTAATTTTAAAATCTCAATAAGTTATTTAAAAGAATAATAAGTCAAAGTGCATGTTAAATAGCCTAAATGAACTTGTGTTAATAATATAATTAGAACTAACAATATTATTAGATTTTTTTAAATGAACAATTCCTGTATAAAATGGGACAGCAACCTTTATATCAAACATTTTTAACCCCAAATGACTTTTGCTCAAATTAAAAAAAAATGTTCCCTTTGTCCAAATGGTATGAAACCTTCTACGGCTCTCAACACTTTCTAGATCTACAAATTTTTTTTTAAATTGGAATGATATCTGTTTTTATGTTAGCGTGACAAAATTTGTGACACTCAGGGTTAGAGACCCCGCAATCAAAATATCATCAAAATCAGAAACAACGCAGAACAAATCTTCAGAAATGGCACAAATAAAGTGGCACACTTCCACCAATGCAAAAAACATCCACAATGCTAAATTATATTGCTCACAACACAAGTACACACACACACACACGCACACACACACATACATTTTTGAGACTATAGAAACTGTTCTCTTATCATTTGTCAAATAAAATCATCCAAAATGCAGAACCAACACAAATATAAAGTGGTAACACTGACACCAACAATGTGTACACACACACACACACACACACACACACACACACACACACGCACACCCACTCACACACACACACACTTGTGAGGTTATAAAACAACTGCACTCTTATAATTATTTTAAAAAAATCATGTAAAATGCAGAACCACCAAAGAGTGAGTGAGAGAGAGATGACAGGATGAGACAAAACAATTTAGCACGCACACACACAAACCTGCTCCAACCCCTTCTACAGAAGTCATGCGGTTTACCATGCTTACTGCCTGCAATGCATTGTAATGTAACATTATTGAAAAACAGGGGGAAAAAATGCTAAACTTTGACAAAAAATATTTTATTTTTGTTATAATTGTGATTTTATAATATTTAGATATGAATCCAACTGAATCCAACTTGTGAAAAGATATCTTTCAGGTAGTCAAATAGCAAATAGCATATAGTGGAGCTCTATAGCCATCTAGTGGTTAAAGTGATTTTATTTTTTATTTTAAAACTGCATTTTCCAAAAAATGGGTATAAATGTTACATTAAATCATTTAAAATGATCCATGTTATCCCCATGAATGAAAGTTAGAAATCTGGGTCTTTTATAAAGTGAATTTTACATCAAATGCTATTTTTTTGTAAAAAGCCTATTTAAATAAATATTTATTTATTTATTTATAGAAATTTTAAAGATATCATAAATCCTCCAAAAACTGCACAAATGTTGAGTAAAAACATTAACAAACAGAGTAAAATTACATTTGTAAAAAAAAAAAAACTATTGTCTTGTTACAAAATTAAATGTTATTGTCTGGGGTCTCTGGAGACCCCACAAAACACGAGTGTAAACATGAAACGAAGACCATCAGAGGGTTAAATCATTTTAAATCTGAGCATCGCGGAGGCGGATTTGCGCCAGATCGCGTGAAGTGAATATGCTGCACAAATTCATTTTCAGATGCAATGAAAAAAAACCCTGTATAGCCTAGATCAGGCCCATGCAGGCTCTGCTCTGAAATATATAATAATTATAATTACTATTAACCCAGAGTAACAAATTTTAATGGATTAATCGCCTATTTTCATTTGCTGCATGTTTTCTTTATTTATTTTCTTAAACACGCTAAAAAATAAATTAAGTTTGTGAGAGAAAAAAATATATGAGTCGTGTATAGGTTGCATTTTAATGGATTAATCACCTATTTTCATTTGCTGCGTTTTTATTTGTTATTTTTGATATTATATAATTCATGTATAAGTTGCATTTTATTACATTTAGAAATAATAATGGCTGGCCTAATAATGTTATCATGTACCAACAGGATATATTTAATTCCCTTCACTTTACAACACAACAAATCCTTTAAATTTAACATATATCAGAACAAAACAAGAATTAAAAATATATAATTCTAATGGATAAATATAATTGCAGTATATAATAATATTGGCTTAGCTATAAACAAACAAAAAATAATAATAATTTAAAGCTAAGAATAAGGTAAGGTTGGGCTTGCTCATTCTCTCACTCGGGAGAAATCCGTTTCCATATTCGTGATGTTGCCCATTTGAAGCTTAACTATTATTCATGAAGTAAAATAGGCTTTGTATTTCACACAATTAACAATATGTGGAGTAAGTTGACCGCTGCTAACGCTGAATGTCTGGTGAACGACTGTTGTTTCCAGTGAATATGTGCACGAGACACCAGCGAGATCAAACAGCTGAAACAGAAAATACTCAAATTTTGGTCACACATAAGGCATAATTCAAAAACGCAAAGTGTTAGTAGTTTGAAAAAATCAAGAATAATAACAGAGTTAATAATAATTATTGCTAAATGCTAAACCGTTCTATTTTCACTCTGCATATGGAACCTGAAGATTTTTTTTTAAACCAAGAATGAACCGAAATGAAAATAATTTGAAAACATTGAGCATTTTATACATATATATATATATATATATATATATATATATATATATATATGTGACCAATCACGGAAAGTAGGGACACAAGTCGGTTCTGGGGCATTTTGAGTTATTCACAGATTCTGACAGTGTAGTCTCCAAACTTTCTAACGATGTGTAACACATGGAAATCTGATAATATTTGGAGAAGTTGAGGCCATTTGAATGTAGGCACTCAAAACAGCTCAAAAGGGTGAAAAATGGCCTCTAAACATTGTGCAGTTCTCACCTGCTGGGAGTGACAATAGGGCTCATTTACATCTCATTTAGATAAGCCATACCCCCTATAAAGCTCCCCCTGTAAAGCTGCATGGTTGCATAGCAACGACAGACACAACGGGAAAAATCGGACCGCATACTATTAATAATAAAGGAGAATGTGCATTGTAAATGTCAGTAATTTATCTTTTTTGACTTTTATAAAAATTATAGGTTCCTTGGTTGGCTCCTCTTAAAGATCACCCTTTACTTAAAGTGTTACGTGAGACTCTGGGAACAAGAGGTTTGGTTTCTAAATGATATAATTTTTTTCTGGAAAAAAATGCATCCTCCTCTGACAGTAGACTATTCATGGCGGGCAGATATTTTGGACCTTTCCCCCAGTTTTATTTGGAACAGTGTTTGGGTCAGATCTATTTTCTTTCAACTCTATTCTACTGTTTCTATATATATATATATATATATATATATATATATATATATATATATAATTTTTTTCTAACAATTCTAATAATCTGTAGTACTTATATTTGTGTATATTTTGAAGTATATTCTGTATGTTTGTTTATTATTTATTCATTATATATTATTTTTCTGTATCTTTGTTATTCCATTGATATAGTGCCCTATATATATTAATTTTTAATTTTTATTACTGATTATTTTCTTTCACTTTTATTTATTATTATTTGTATCTTTTTTTTCATACTGGGGTAATTGCTGATTGTCTTCGATATGTCATGTTTAAACGATGTTAAAACAATAAAAATTGTATTTAAAAAAAATAAACATTCTTATTGTCAGATGTACACAGTCCACCCGGGTCATTTATCTCAGGTTGAAAAATCTGTATAACAGGCATCTGTATTATTTTATGGTAAACCATTTACCTCAGAATCTCCAGCTGACAGTTTGGACTCTTCAGTCCATCAGAAAGAAGCTTCACTCCAGAATCCTCCAGGTCATTGTTGCTCAGCTCCAGCTCTCTCAGAAAGGAGTTTGACGACTGTAGAGCTGAAGACAAACTCTCACAAGACTGAGCAGTGAGATTACAGCCCTGTAACCTGTGTAGAAAACAAAAATAATAATACAAAACAAATAATGTCTTTATTTGGTACGGTTTATATTCTGGAGCACAGATAACTTGCAAAAACCATTGACTAGTAATGCAGTTAATGCAAAGCTATAACCATATATTATATATGATATATTCAGTGATTACTTTGAGAGTGTAAGGCTATAAAATAAAAGGCTTCTTTTACTTAATATTTTCATTTTGTTTTAATAATTAAACTCATCATAAAACATCAAACCTAGGTTTTTAATAACCGGGTGTTCCTTTGTGACGATCGTTAGCTGAAGTGACCATGAACTTCAGTAGAGGGCACTCCAATCAGGACTCACTCAAGACCCATCATGAACTCCATTTCCCACAAGGCCTCATACCTGGGACTGATTGCAGTCACACCTGCACCTCATTTCCATACACATATAAGCTGCTCTCACACATGCACTCATTGCGAAGTCTTGTTTTAGCTCTGTCAACATTTCAGAGCATTTTTCCCCTGTGTTTTGTTTTCCCGTGTTCAACCTTTATACTGTGTATTCCTACTCTGATTCTCTGCTTGTTTCTGGTTTCGATTCTGGTTATGCCTGACACACATGACGCCATTCCTGATTTCTGCCTGTCTGACCATTCTGTTTAATAAATGCTGCAATTGGATCCGAACTTCTCTGACTCTTCATCGTTACAGAAGACTTTGACGCACCAGGATCCAGTAGCCTGGTATCCCTTCATCACCAAACTATCAGTTCCGGTTTTCATGTCAGCCTCTCACCAATCCAGCCTAACCATGGATCCAGTCGACCAGCATATTTTTCTTTTTTCTAACAATTCTAATAATCTGTAGTACTTATATTTGTGTATATTTTGAAGTATATTCTGTATGTTTGTTTATTATTTATTCATTATATATTATTTTTCTGTATCTTTGTTATCCCATTGATATAGTGCCCTATATATATTAATTTTTAATTTTTATTACTGATTATTTTCTTTCACTTTTATTTATTATTATTTGTATCTTTTTTTTCATACTGGGTTAATTGCTGATTGTCTTCGATATGTCATGTTTAAAGATGTTAAAACAATATAAATTGTATTAAAAAAAAAAAAAACATTGTTATTGTCAGATGTACACAGTCCACCCGGGTCATTTATCTCAGGTTGAAAAATCTGTATAATAGGCATCTGTATTATTTTATGGTAAACCATTTACCTCAGAATCTCCAGCTGACAGTTTGGACTCTTCAGTCCATCAGAAAGAAGCTTCACTCCAGAATCCTCCAGGTCATTGTTGCTCAGCTCCAGCTCTCTCAGAAAGGAGTTTGACGACTGTAGAGCTGAAGACAAACTCTCACAAGACTGAGCAGTGAGATTACAGCTCTGTAACCTGTGTAGAAAACAAAAATAATAATACAAAACAAATAATGTCTTTATTTGGTACGGTTTATATTCTGGAGCACAGATAACTTGCAAAAACCATTGACTAGTAATGCAGTTAATGCAAAGCTATAACCATATATTATATATGATATATTCAGTGATTACTTTGAGAGTGTAAAGGCGGTCGCACACCGGATGAGAAGCGCCGCGTCGCGCCACATGTAGGACAACTCGAGGTATCGCACACCGGACGCGCACATTCTATATGCGCGAGCTCAATTTCGCAGCAAGATGTGTGAGTTTTAGCTTCATCTATTATTATTATTTTAAATATATGATTTTAATTGATAAAAGCTTAATTGACAGGCAAATGTTACACAGGCCAATACTTTAATATTTCGCGTATGTAAAAATGTCTCAAGAGAAAAATAAAATATTAAAAGCACTACGTTTATTATACATTTAATTATATATGTTTACATTTTAATTAAGCTGTACAACTAATATAAGTAGTATTTTGCAGCAGTGGTATCTTGGTGTAATGTATGAACAACGATTTGAAACAAATATGATGTTTTTTTTTATATAAAACTATGCAGATGGCGCTCTGTGGCGCGGCAGAAATTTTAACCGCGTTCTGAGTCGTAGCTGGGCGCCGCGGACAGACGCCGAATGGCGCCGCCGGTGTGTGTACACTCATTGAGAATAATGTGTTCGAATTTTAAAGACGAGGCGCGACGCGGCGCTGCGCTTCTCGTCCGGTGTGCGACCCCCTTAAGGCTATCAAATAAAAGGCTTCTTTTACTTAATATTTTCATTTTGTTTTAATAATTAAACTCATCATAAAACATCAAACCTAGGTTTTTAATTGCCGGGTGTTCCTTTGTGACGATCGTTAGCTGAAGTGACCATGAACTTCAGTAGAGGGCACTCCAATTAGGACTCACTCAAGACCCATCATGAACTCCATTTCCCACAAGGCCTCATACCTGGGACTGATTGCAGTCACACCTGCACCTCATTTCCATACACATATAAGCTGCTCTCACACATGCACTCATTGCGAAGTCTTGTTTAGCCCTGTCAACATTTCAGAGCATTTTTCCCGTGTTTTGTTTTGCCGTGTTCAACCTTTATACTGTGTATTCCTACTCTAATTCTCTGCTTGTTTCTGGTTTCGATTCTGGTTATCCCTGACACACATGACGCCATTCCTGATTTCTGCCTGTCTGACCATTCTGTTTAATATATGCTGCAATTGGATCCGAACTTCTCTGACTCTTCATCGTTACAGAAGACTTTGACGCACCAGGATCCAGTAGCCTGGTATCCCTTCATCACCGAACTATCAGTTCCGGTTTTCATGTCAGCCTCTCACCAATCCAGCCTAACCATGGATCCAGTCGACCAGCATATAATTTTTTTTCTAACAATTCTAATAATCTGTAGTACTTATATTTGTGTATATTTTGAAGTATATTCTGTATGTTTGTTTATTATTTATTCATTATATATTATTTTTCTGTATCTTTGTTATCCCATTGATATAGTGCCCTATATATATTAATTTTTATTACTGATTATTTTCTTTCACTTTTATTTATTATTATTTGTATCTTTTTTTTCATACTGGGGTAAGTGCTGATTGTCTTCGATATGTCATGTTTAAACGATGTTAAAACAATAAAAATTGTATTTAAAAAAAAACATTCTTATTGTCAGATGTACACAGTCCACCCGGGTCATTTATCTCAGGTTGAAAAATCTGTATAATAGGCATCTGTATTATTTTATGGTAAACCATTTACCTCAGAATCTCCAGCTGACAGTTTGGACTCTTCAGTCCATCAGAAAGAAGCTTCACTCCAGAATCCTCCAGGTCATTGTTGCTCAGCTCCAGCTCTCTCAGAAAGGAGTTTGATGACTGTAGAGCTGAAGACAAACTCTCACAAGACTGAGCAGTGAGATTACAGCTCTGTAACCTGTGTAGAAAACAAAAATAATAATACAAAACAAATAATGTCTTTATTTGGTACGGTTTATATTCTGGAGCACAGATAACTTGCAAAAACCATTGACTAGTAATGCAGTTAATGCAAAGCTATAACCATATATTATATATGATATATTCAGTGATTACTTTGAGAGTGTAAGGCTATCAAATAAAAGGCTTCTTTTACTTAATATTTTCATTTTGTTTTAAAAATTAAACTCATCATAAAACATCAAACCTAGGTTTTTAATAACCGGGTGTTCCTTTGTGACGATCGTTAGCTGAAGTGACCATGAACTTCAGTAGAGGGCACTCCACTCAGGACTCACTCAAGACCCATCATGAACTCCATTTCCCACAAGGCCTCATACCTGGGACTGATTGCAGTCACACCTGCACCTCATTTCCATACACATATAAGCTGCTCTCACACATGCAATCATTGTGAAGTCTTGTTTAGCCCTGTCAACATTTCAGAGCATTTTTCCCCTGTGTTTTGTTTTCCCGTGTTCAACCTTTATACTGTGTATTCCTACTCTGATTCTCTGCTTGTTTCTGGTTTCGATTCTGGTTATCCCTGACACACATGACGCCATTCCTGATTTCTGCCTGTCTGACCATTCTGTTTAATAAATGCTGCAATTGGATCTGAACTTCTCTGACTCTTCATCGTTACAGAAGACTTTGACACACCAGGATCCAGTAGCCTGGTATCCCTTCATCACCGAGCTATCAGTTCCGGTTTTCATGTCAGCCTCTCACCAATCCAGCCTAACCATGGATCCAGTCGACCAGCTGTTAAGGCCCCGTCCACACGGAGACGCGTTTCTGTGAATACACACAAATTTTTTATCGGATAGGCGTTTTGTCCACACGGATCCGGCGTTTTTGTAAGGTGAAACCGCTATTTTTTTAAACCGGGTCCCAGAGTGGATAAATTTGAAAACGCAGTCTTTTTTTGCATTTTCGTCTGGACGGCTAATCCGTATATTTTCTGAAACGATGACGTCATCAGCCCACGTCTCTCCCCTAGTCAGACACCTCTACATCACGTAACGGCAACAAAAACATGAACAAACACTGAACGATTGTCTTTTTATTAACTAACATTAACACAGATTAATAAATGTATTGTTCCATTAGATTAGATTTGATCAACCTTTATTTGTCTCACAGGTGAGAAATTTCAACATTTACAGCAGAAAGTGGATAGCATGAAATAAAATACAAAATGTAAAAAAAAATATATATATATATATATATATATATAAAAACAGTGCAAGTGAATATGCATAGATGGCATTCTTTCCGTCTCTGAGTTGTGGTTTCTGTTTAGTACTTAACAGTGCTGATTATAAAGTCTCACAGCCGCAGGAAGAAAGGATCTCCTGAATCTCTCCTTCGCACAGCGTGGGTTTATCAGTCTGTCACTAAAGGAGCTGCTCAGTGATGTTAGTGTCCCATGAAGTGGGTGGGACGAGTTCTTCAACATGGATGAGAGCTTAGCTCTCACCCTCCTTTCTCCCACCACCTCCACTGGCTCAAGTGAGCAACCCAGGACAGAACCAGCCCTTCTAATCAGCCTGTTTAGCCTCTTCCTGTCTGCCACTGTAATGCTGCTACTCCTGCATACCACACCAAAAAAGATGGCTGACGCCACCACTGAGTCATAAAAGGTCCTTAGGAGTGAACCCTGTACTCCAAAAGACCTAAGTCTCTTGAGCAGGAACAGTCTCTTCTGGCCCTTCTTATAAAGGGCACTAACAGTATCTGTACAGTCCAATTTATTGTTTACCTGGAACCCAAGATACCTATTGGAGTCCACAATCTCAATATCCACCCCTTGAATACTCACAGGTACCATGGAAACATGCTTTCTCCTGCGAAAGTCCACCACTAGCTCCTTAGTCTTTGCTGCATTGATAAGAGGGTGGTTTATATTGCACCAGTCCACAAAGTCCTGATTCAGTTGTCTGTACACTCTGTCATCCCCATCAGAGATAAGACCAATGACAGCAGAGTCATCAGAAAACTTCTGGAGGTAGCAGTCTGAGGTGTTAGAGGTGAAGTCTGCAGTGTAGAGGGTGAAAAGGAATGGTGCCAATACTGTTCCTTGTGGTACCCCTGTGTTGCAGACCACTGTATCAGACTGACAGTCCTTAATCCTCACAAACTGTGGTCTACTGGTGAGGTAGTCCAGGATCCAGGTTGAGAGGTGAAGGTCTACTCCAGCATCCTCCAGCTTGTCTCTCAGCAGTGCAGGCTGGATGGTGTTAAAGGCACTGGAGAAATCATAAAACATGATCCTCACAGAGCTTCCAGCTTTTTCCAGATGAGAGAGTGATCTGTGAAGAAGGTAGATAAGAGCATCATCCATCCCAACACCAGGCCGGTAGGCAAACTGGAGCGGATCTATTGACGAGTTCACCAGGGGACGAAGATATCCTAGAACAAGTCTTTCAAATGTTTTCATCAAATGAGACGTCAAAGCCACCGGTCTGTAGCTGTTCATGTCTTTGGGGTGTGGCGTGTTAGGCACAGGAAACAGACATGATGTTTTCCACAACTGTGGTACTTGGCCTAGCCTCAAGCTCAAGTTGAACATGTACTGAAGAGTCTCACACAGCTGGTCAGCACAGGACCGAAGGAGCCTTGGACTGATTCCATCTGGTCCTGCTGCCTTACTCATCTTCACTCATGAACAAGCTGGCGCCGGTACAGGATGGCTGCCTCCGTGACGAGCTCCGCATATGTTTTTGTGTTTTTGTTAGTTTGTCCTGTCTTTAGTTATATTCCTGCCATCAGTTTCACCAGGGAAGAACTGCTGAACATTCGGCAGAACACACCACAGGATATTTTACCGGATTTCAATTATTCAGACGTTTTACTGAACGTTGTTATCGGAGGAGCGGCGGCGCTGATCAAGCGCTTCAGGACGCGCAGACGGGGGAAGCGAGCGGGAGCGCTCGTCAGACTCAGGAAGCGCGGATTTCGAACGCCGTTGCCTAGCATCCATCTGGCAAATCTCCGCTCTCTACCCAACAAAACGGCCGAACTCCTTCTGCTTTCTCGGACTAATAAGGATTTCACACACTCTGCTGCTCTGTGTTTCACGGAAACCTGGCTGAATGACACCATACCGGACAGCGCGCTCCATCTGCCGGGCTTTCAGCTGTTTAGAGCGGATCGTGACACAGAATCAACGGGGAAATCGCGTGGTGGCGGGACATGCTTTTACATCAATGAACGGTGGTGTACAGATGTAACTGTGTTAAAGAAGACGTGCTGCTCAAATCTCGAAACACTCTTCATTAACTGCAAGCCGTTCTATTCGCCGCGGGAGTTTCACTCGTTCATTCTGGTCAGTGTTTACATCCATCCCCAAGCGCATGTGAGCTCAGCTTTACAGAAACTCGCTGATCAGATCACAGAGACAGAACAACAACACCCGGACTCTGTTTTAATCATTCTCGGGGACTTTAATAAAGCCAATCTGTCCCGTGAACTGCCAAAATACAGACAGCATGTTACATGTCCCACAAGAGACAGTAATATATTGGATCACTGCTACACCACAATAAAGGATGCATTTCACTCTGTTCCACGAGCAGCTTTGGGACGTTCTGATCACCTTCTGGTTCATCTAATACCGTCCTACAGGCAGAAACTAAAATCAGCTAAACCTGTATCAAGGACTGTAAAAAGATGGACTAATGAAGCAGAGCAGGATTTACAATCTTGTTTTGACCTCACTGATTGGAGTGTTTTTGAAGCTGCTGCCACCGATCTGGATGAACTCACAGAGACCGTAACATCATATATCAGTTTCTGTGAGGATATGTGTATTCCTACAAAGACTCAACTAATTTACAATAATGACAAACCGTGGTTCACTGCAAAACTCAGACAGCTCCGTCAGGCCAAAGAAGATGCTTACGTGAAGGGGGACAATGTCTTGTATAAACAGGCTAAATACACATTGGAAAAGGAGATCAAAGTGCCAAAGAGGAATTATTCTGAAAAAATAAGAACTCAGTTCACTTCCAACGACTCCGCATCAGTGTGGAAAAGTCTAAAGAAGATCACCAATTACAAGACACCACCCCCCAGCACTGTAGAGAATCAACGACTGGCAGACGATCTGAACAAGTTTTACTGCAGGTTTGAAAGAACACCCATCACCTGCCCTCAACGCCTCCCCACACAACCATTCACACCCTTCACAACTCCTGCAACCAGCCCCGAATGCCTCTCCAAACAACCGTTCACACCATTAACAGCTCCTGCAACCCATCCTGAACACCTCTCCAATCAAGCACTCTCACCATTCTCACCTCCTGCATCCCCCCTCTCCCCCACACCTGCAATTCAGATCAGCGAGGATGCGGTGCGCCAGGTCTTCCGGAAGCAGAAAAGGAAAAAAGCACCAGGCCCAGATTGTGTTACACCAGCCTGTCTGAAATCCTGTGCTGACCAGCTGGCCCCCATCTTCACACAGATCTTCAACAGATCGCTGGAGCTGTGCGAAGTCCCTTCATGCCTCAAACGTTCCACCATCATCCCCATCCCTAAGAAACCCAAAATTACAGGACTAAATGACTACAGGCCTGTGGCTCTAACGTCTGTAGTCATGAAGTCATTTGAAAAACTGGTGCTGGCCCACCTGAAGGACATCACTGGACCCTTGCTGGATCCTCTTCAGTTTGCCTACAGAGCAAACAGGTCTGTGGACGATGCAGTAAACATTGGACTGCATTATGTTCTGCAACACCTAGACAGACCGGGGACTTATGTGAGGATTCTGTTTGTGGACTTCAGCTCGGCCTTCAACACGATCATCCCAAACCTCCTCCTGCCCAAACTAAATCAGCTCTCCGTGCCCACCTCAGTCTGTCAGTGGATCAACAGCTTCCTGACAGACAGGCAGCAGCTAGTGAGGCTGGGAAAATACACATCCAGCACCCGTACAATCAGCACCGGAGCTCCCCAGGGGTGCGTTCTCTCCCCACTGCTCTTCTCCCTGTACACTAATGATTGCACATCTAAGGACCTCTCTGTCAAGCTCCTGAAGTTTGCAGATGACACCACACTCATCGGCCTCATTCAGGACGGTGACGAGTCTGCTTACAGACAGGAGGTAAAAGAGCTGGCTGTCTGGTGCAGTCTCAACAACCTGGAGCTTAACACGCTCAAAACAGTGGAGATGATCGTGGACTTCAGGAGAAACCCCCCTGCACTCCCCCCACTCACCATCATGAACAGCCCTGTGACTGCAGTGGAGTCATTCAGGTTCCTGGGCACCACTATCTCTCAGGACCTGAAGTGGGACATTCACATTGACTCCATTGTGAAAAAGGCCCAGCAGAGGTTGTACTTCCTTCGCCAGCTGAGGAAGTTTAACCTGCCACAGGAGCTGCTGAAACAGTTCTACTCCACCATCATTGAATCCATCCTCTGCACTTCAGTAACTGTCTGGTTCAGCTCAGCTTCTAAATCTGACCTCAGAAGACTACAGAGGGTAGTCCGGACTGCTGAGCGAATCATCGGTTCAACCCTCCCATCTATTCAAGAACTGTACTTATCCAGAGTGAGAAAAAGGGCTGTCAAAATCACTCTGGACCCCTCACATCCAGCACACTCCCTCTTTGAACTGTTGCCATCTGGTCGACGCTACAGAGCACTGAGCACTAGAACGACCAGACACAGGACCAGTTTCTTCCCTCAGGCAATCCATCTTATGAACAGCTTATAATAACGGCGGACACACTACACTTTATATTTATATACACACACACTTTATTTATCTAACACACATACTTAGTATACACTTAAATTTTGCACACAATATATATGTACATACATAACTTCACTTTGTAATATACCTGCCTACAATTGTCATTTGTGTATTGTCATTCACTGTCTACATATTTGTATTTTTTATTCTTTTATTATGTGTTTTATGTTCTGTCGCTGTCATTCTGTTGTACTGCGGAGCTTCTGTCACGAAAACAAATTCCTCGTATGTGTACATACCTGGCAATAAAGCTCATTCTGATTCTGATTCTGATTCTGATTCAGCCTCCTCAGCTCTCCTCTCACCTGGTTAACGATAAGAGACAGTTTAGTAGTTGGATGCTCAGGGCTTAGAATAGTTGTAATCGGGGGGATGAGATATGGAGAAGTAGGTGTACTAGAGATATAAAAGGGCTCTGAATCAAGTGTCAGCGATGGTAATGTACTCGTAAGGGGTGTCTGTAAAGTAGGAGGCACAGATGCCTGGTCGAATCTGTTAAAAAAGATATTAAGGTCATTCAGCCACTGATAGTCCACCTCAGGTTGAGGTGTGGTGACTTTATACCCAGAGATGGTATTCAGGCTCCTCCAGACACCTCTGACATCGTTATTTTGCAGCTGGTCCTCCATTTTCCTCTTGTAGCTGTATTTACCATCCCTGATCTTCTTCCTCAACTCCCTCTGCACAATTTTTAGCTCCTCTTTATTTCCTGACCTAAAAACCCTCTTCTTCTCCCTCAGGAGCACTTTTATATCCGGAGTAATCCACGGCTTGTTATTGGAAAAACACTGTATGGTTTGGTTGGGTACAGTGTTTTCCACACAAAAGTTAATATAGTCTGTGATGCAGTGTGTCAAACTATTGATATCCTCCCCGTGATCATTTACCAGGACATCCCATATGGTCTTTTCAAAACAGTCCCTCAAGGCTTCCTCCGCCTCCTCTGACCATTTTCTCACTGTGTGGGTCACAGCTGGCTGCCTGCATACCAGAGGTTTATACACAGGCATGAGGTGCACCAGGTTGTGATCAGATCTTCCCAGGGGGGGAAGAGGAGCAGAAGTGTATGCATCCTTAGTGTTTGTATACAATAAGTCCAGTGTTTTATTGCCCCTGGTATGACAAGTAATATACTGCTTAAAAGTGGGCAGAATAGAGGACAGGGAGGCATGATTAAAATCACCAGAGATAAGGAGGAAAGCATTTGGGTGCTGTGTCTGCAGTCTGCTGGTAACATTATGGATATATTCACATGCAGCATTTGCATCAGCGGATGGAGGCACATACACAGCTAACACGATAACATGTGTAAACTCCCTCGGCAAATAGCCAGGTCACATGCTAACTGCTAACAGCTCTATATCCTTATCACAGTATTGTTCTTTAACAGTGATGTGACCTTGATTACACTATCTATTGTTCACAAACACTATCAGCCCTCCTCCTTTCCTTTTACCGCTCTCCCTCGTCCTGTCAGCCCGTCTCATCTGAAAGCTGCCCAGCATGATGCTTGTGTCCGGAGTTTGCTCCGTTAGCCATGTTTCCGTAAACACCATGACGCTGCTCTCTCTGTACTCCATGTTCGTTTGTGTACCAAGCGCAAGGTTTATGAGCATAGTCCAAGTCTTCTTCTCTGTTTTTAGTGTATCTCTGTGGCAGAATTACAGCGCCACATACTGGTCTGGCATGTATACTACATCATTTTGCGGTTTCGTGTGGACGCGGATATTTCTTGAGACGAGGAAAAAAAAGATCGGATTGGGGTAAGCTCCGGCTCCGTGTGGACGGGGCCTAAATCTTCGGCAAGGAAATCAATCTATTGAGGTCTATGTTCAGCAGGTCTGTGAGCTAGTATGTCTAGTTCCTCTAAATGTTGAAAGCTTTGTTTAAGGACTTATTTCATTTTGGACTCCGTGAATCAAGTAAATCATGGTTACCTAGAGGGGAATTTAATGGACGTCTAAGGGACATCATAGAATATGCTCTTTTGTTGTGTGGTTCTTCGTTCAGTGTTGGCGAGGCAGAGGACATTGTTAAAATCCCAGAGCCACTACATAAGATGGCCACCAGCCCAGCGCCACTGCACAAGATGGCCGCCAGTCCGGCGCCACTGCACAAGATGGCTGCTAGCCCGGCACCACTGCACAAGATGGCCGCTAGCCCGGCACCATTGCACAAGATGGCCGCCAGACCAGTTGGTCTTCCAGAGTCAAGTCAGGTCCCTGTTGATTTTCCAGAGTCTAGCTAGGTCACTGTTGACCGTCCAGAGTTAGGTCAAGTCACCATTAACCTCCATGAGTTAAGTCAAGCCACAGTTGATCTTCATGAACTAAGTCAAGCCACAGTTGATCTTCATGAGCAAAGTCAAGTCACCAACCATCTTCATGAGCAAAGTCAAGTCACCAACGATCTTCATGAACAGTCAAGTCACCAATGATCTTCATGAGTCAAGTCACCATTAACCTTTGTGAGTTAAGTCAGATCACAGTTGTTCTTCATGAACCAAGTCAAAACACAGTTGATCTTCATGAACTAAGTCAAGTCACAGTTGATCTTCCTGAACCCAGTCAAAATACCACGGATCTACCAGAGCTTTATCAAGTCTCTGCTGAACTACCAGAGCTTTATCACATCTCAGCTGAACTTACAGAGCCTCGTCACGTCTCAGCTGAACTTCCAGAGCCTCGTCACGTCTCAGCTGAACTTCCAAAACTTCGTCACGTCTCTACTGAACTCCCAGAGGCTCGTCACGTCTCAGCTGAACTCCCAGAGCCTTGTCACGTCTCGCCTGCACTTCCAGAGCCTTGTCACGTCTCAGCCGAATTTCAAGAACTCTCGTCCTATACTGTCACGGCTATGGAGGCCGTTTGGGAACTCCCTAACCACCTCATCACGGCTACAGAGGCCGCCATTAACCTGTTTATGTTCTTTGTTTCAGTCCTACCTGATCAGACTTGCTCTCCTGCTCCATCGACTACATGGTGGGGGTCCTCTGCTCCGCCCTGGTGGGCTTCTATCTCGTCTGCTCCGCTGTGGTGGTCCTCTGCTCCGCTCTGGTGGGCTCCAGCTCCACCTGCTCCGCTCTGGTGGGCTCCCACGCCACCTGCTCTGCCTTTGTGGACCCGTTTTCAAGTTAAGCCCACGGTGGGCCCCTGTTCCTGAGTTAAGCCCATATGTCACGATCATTAGCTGGAGTGCCCATGAGCTTCAGTAGAGGGCACTCCACTCAGGACTCACTCAAGACCCATCATGAACTCCATTTCCCACAAGGCCTCATACCTGGGACTGATTGCACTCACACCTGCACCTCAGTTCCATACACATATAAGCTGCTCTCACACACAAACTCATTGCGAAGTCTTGTTTAGCCCCGTCTAACATTTCAGAGCATTTTTCCCTGTGTTTTGTTATTCCCGTGTTTTTGTTATTCCCACCATTTGCCTCATACAGTGCAACACATGTCTTTCATAGAGTTTATCAGGTTGTTGATTGTGGTCCTGTGGAATGTTAGTCCAGTCCTCTTCAATGGCTGTGCGAAGTTGCTGGAATTGGAACACACTGTCATATACTACGATCCAGAGCATCCCAAACAAGCTCAATGGGTGACATGTCCAGTGAGTATGCTGGCCATCCAAGAACTAGGATGTTTTCAGCTTCCAGGAATTGTGTACAGATCCTTGCAACATGGGGCCGTACATTATCATGCTGCAACATGAGGTTGATGGTCATGGATAAATGGCACAACAATGGGCCTCAGGATCTCGTCTCGATATCTCTGTGCAATCAAAATAACATCAATAAAATGCATCTGTGTTCGTTGTCCATAACATATGCCTGCCCATACCATAACCCCACCGCCATCATGGGCCACTCGATCCACAACGTTGACACCAGCAAACCGCTCACCCACACAATGCCATATACACTGTCTTCCATCTGCCCTGTAAAGTGAAAAGCAGGATTCATCCGTGAAGAGAACACCTCTCCAAAGTACCAGACGCCATTAAATGTGAGCATTTGCCCATTCATGTCGGTTACGATGACGAACTGCAGTTAGGTCGAGACCCCGATGAGGATGATGAGCATGCACATGAGCTTCCCTGAGATGGTTTCTGATAGTTTGTGCAGAAATTCTTTGGTTATGTAAACCGATTGTTGGTACAGCTGTCTGGGTGGCTGGTTTATTGTGGCCAGTTTAACCCTTAAGGCACCAGGGTTTTTTGAAAAAAAAAAAATAATTATTTTGACATCAAGATTTCAAAAGCTTGTGGCTTGAAAGGGCTTAAAGACAGAGATCTACTGTAAATTAGAAAAATGTTTGGCATATTTGAAAGTTTATGTGGGGTGTAAATATACTAATCTAATTTACATATTATGACGTCACCAGGGGCGGCTATCTCGAATTTCATAATATTCAGGAAATATTAGATATTGAAATGATGTTTGAACATATTTGCATGTTTTTGTGTGTGTGTGTCTTTTTATCCTCATTCCAAATTATCAGAAAAGAGGAAGCCAACAATAAAACAGGAGAAAGTACTAAATTATTACTATATTACTACACTATATAGTAGTAAAACACATGTGAACAGTAGCCTACTTTTTCATCAGTTCATCAGTAATATTCAGGAAATAATAGATATTGAATGCATGTTTGAACTTATTTGCAAGTTTTTTTTTTTTGTATTTGATTGTTTGTTTTTTTGTTTAGTTTTTGTTGTCTTTTTATTCTCATTCCAAATGATCAGGGAAAAAAAATTAGAAAAGTAGTACATTATTACTATATTACTGTGCCATAGTAAATTACATGTGCCTATTTTTTGATCAGTTGACCAGCTGAGCTGCCCAATCAGGTATCTATGTGACACAGTTCGTAGTTCTTGAGAGTACGGTTCCTATCATTCAATGCATGACACAGCGCAGAGCGCACCTTCTCCACACTGACTGCACCTGTACTGTCTGGCGGACGCGCGTTAGAGCGTGCACGATTATGGTGGGTGGAATGTGACAGGATTACCTGCCGAAGTCGACAGTCGTGTACTTTTACGTGTGAGAAGGGTACTTCGCCTCAACTGATGTCGCCTCAAATGACGCGTGATAAGTACGTCGCCTCAACTGATGTCTGCCAAAAAAATACAAATAAAAAAATCTCTGCATTACACTAACCCTATAAATAATACATCATCATCGGAGGTGTAATTTTACCAAGTAATAAAATGAAAGTGAACATGTTTTTCTATAATCCAGTTATAATAAGTAATATCTGAAGTAAACTTTCATGCATATAGTAATGTATTTAATTTTACATAAGGGATGTATTTGTATTTTACTTAAAGGATAGTTCACCAAAGTCAAGAACTTCATAATAAAGTTATCACTGAGAAATTATTTACTCATTTTCATGTCTTTCCAAACCTGCAGGATTTTATTTCTTCTGTGGGACATACAAGTTATTCTAAGACTTTCCTATAATCCAATATTTTTTCCATGTCCCTCAAACATATGATTTTTGGCTTCCGATAAGTATACAATGGCTCATTTCACTGAATATTACAAAAAACTATCATGACTAATATTTATAAAACATATCATATATGTATTCATAAAAAAAAGACATAACATGATAAACAGCCAAGTATGACCCATACTCAGAATTCGTGCTCTGCATTTAACCCATCCAAAGTGGACAGTGAACACACACCCGGAGAAGTGCCACTTTGTCACTTCAGTAGTTTATCAATTTATTTTTCCCCCTTTTTAATTTGTTGACTTCTGCTGTTTTCAGATTTCATTACTTAAACATTGTTCATACTCTGCTTGCTCATGGAATAAAGCAAAGTATAAAAAATTGACACTGCTTTATTTAATATTGTGGGAAGAGGTCTTAAAGCCATCACAATTCTCTGAATCATAATTTTGAATATAATTTATAGAGAAATCTATAAATGAAAAAAAAAAATACTAAGAATAAAAATCAAAGTATACTTTCATATTATGATCCAACTGTTTTGATGACATAAAAACAAAATAGAAATTTTTTTTTAATGGTTATTAAATATTTAAACTTGAGTAAAAGTCACAACAAGAAAACCATGTGATGTTTCAGATTAAAGTTTAATCATTTAATAACAAATATATTATCAGTTGGAGTTTTTGTAAATGTTTTACAATACAATCTTTAATCTTTAACTGTTATTTAATTAACAAAAGTAAAAAATAAAATAATTTAAAAGATTAAATATATTTTGTAAATATAAAAACATTTTAATTTTGATGGCTGCAAAAATAATAATAATAATAATAATAATAAAATGAAAGTGAAAGAACACCTCCTGCATGAAAAATAATCAAATTAGTAAGTAACCCCTGAATGAAATAACCAAAATTTATTTAAAAGCTTTGAATATCTCAGCTCTAATGAATGTAAGTAATATTATTTTTGGGCTTTATTTTTTTTGCTCATAACTTTATAAAACATAAAACAAAAATAAATACCATTATTTAGATTCCCCTGATTAAAAAGAGCCCCAAATCACTATAATCCGTCATTATCTAAAGATATTCCTCATGAAGTTATAACACGCATTAAACTACACAGGAGCTTGGCAAAAAAAACAAAAACAAACATCAAAGATATCTGTAATGGCGATTTCGTTCGTAACCTCATGAAATATCATATATCATAGAAAAAGGCATGTCATTATTTGCAGAAAATCCATCATTTAGATCCTAAGATATCTCTCATAAAGCTATAATACATAAAAATTAATTATGACATGGAGCTGAGCAAAATATTAATTAATTAATTAAATAATATATATATATTAAAAAAATCAGAGGTTGCACTCTTGCCAAACCATGCATAGATCTTGAAAAATGACACATTCTTTTCAGAAAATTCTTCTGATTAATAAAACAAAATTTACCATAATCAGTCGATCAGATTGATAGATAGATATTCCTCATAAAGCAAAACACATTAAATCAGACAGGGTCACAGGGACACATATGATGCAGCAAAGAAAAAAAGGCCCAATGCTACAAGTTTTTATTCGTAACTTCTCGAAAACTTCTCGAAACATGCTCATAATTGGATGTCATTATTTTCAGGAAATTCTCCTTATTAAAAAGAGTTTACCATAATCTGTCATAGATCTAAAGATATTCATCATCTAATTATAAACTCCAAGTGTGCACATTGTGTAACTTTCTTGTGGATTTTTATGCTGGTCATTTCATAACACATGCTCTGATTGTGGAAAATGTCATATCATTATTTACAGCAGATTCTCACAATTGAAATAAGTCTAAAATCAAAACAACCCATTTCGTCTTTCGTGTGAATAATAATACTTAAACCCATGAATTAAAGAAATCAGTTGGAAATATCATTTGAACACTTGGCAAGCAGAATATAAAACCTAGAATGTTTCTGTATTTGATCTTTTATATAACTTATATAACTATATAAAATTAAAGCATACAGCTCAGTTAGTCGTTGTCATATGTCATTTGAAAGGTCTCATAGTAAAATAAAACAAGTGTAATTATTTAGGACTTTGACTAAACTTGAAATTCAAAACAAAAGTTTCTAAACTGTCAAGGACTAAGAGAAAGGCTACCTTGGTCCCAAATGCTGTAACTTTTGATTACTTCATGATATCACCATAAAATGTAATTCACATACATGAATGAATCATGTAGAACATCACCAAAAATGAAATTTTCTCCTACCTTATTTCAGACAGGAACCACTTTGGAAAGTTTACTTGAGTATATTGAACACAATTTATCTTTGGCGGTATGGTTCCTTATGGGGGTTCTTGCGCCCAGAATAACTGAACATACAAGAGCTTTAACATTAACCCCCTGGAACCATGAATTTAGATATACATACTAATTAAGACTTTTAATAAGTCTTTAAAGCAAACAGTGATAATCATGTGGATGTGGCAGTGGGACGTCTATCCTGTAGCCTGGTTATGAAGATGGGTGTCTCCCTGCAATCTGAAACAAAGAAGACGCCAGCCAGAAGGTGCGCAGTAGTGTGCTCATGCTCATAATGGGGAGGGAGGGAGGGTTGAGAGCCGTTGAGCAGACTTACCGAGCAGTAGAGCCACGTATATATATGTCCCGTGTCTAATAGGAGAGTGGTGGTGATTGGAGCGATTTGACAGCTGACCGCATCAGCTGTTCACAGCCTTGCCTTCATGGCCTGACTGAACTAACGCTGCGCTTGATTTATATTGAGATAAATATAAGAGAGATATAAAAAAATATCCCTTGACCACGCAAATTTCTCTTACATTTTATCATCTATTTCTCCACATGAGAATATTCAGAGGGCAAAGATTTTTTCCCCTAAAAATATAGAAAGATTTCTATCAAATGATACCATCCTTTTGACTCTCCTTGCTACAGTTTTTGAGTCATTATTTTTGTGTATGTCAAAGCAAAAACAATACCTTCACTGAGGTGAAGCCTCAGGGCTTAAAGGGTTCAAACTGTCTATAATCAGAGTAAATTGGTAATAGGTCAGGGTATTAGGTTTGACTCATCAGAAAGCTATACATCAATTCTGTGCAGTGATGCCACGGATTCTCTCAGATAGTCAGAGACAATGGAAATGTGTGATGTGCTCAGATAAGTCCACTGGGAAAAACAGATGAGTTCTCAGTCCCAAAGACCAATGGGCCATCCAGACTTTTACCAGTGACAGATGCAAAAGCAAACATTTGTTATTGGATGGGGGTTCATCAGAGCAAGGGGAATGGGTGACTGGCATGTGTGAGGGTGCACTCACATGGAGGCATTACAAGTCATTATTGTACAGAGACATATACTGCCATCAAGATGACATCTTTCAAGAGAAGTCCATGGTTATTAGACAAAGACAACGCCAGCTCTCATTCTGTCCTTCTCTCATTCATGTGCTACAACAGCATGGTTTCGTAGAGACAGAGTGAATGTGCTAGATCAGTCCAGATCTGTCTCCTATGTTGAACATCATGAACCGTAACCCATCATGAAAAGGACATCCAGGCAATGATGACCACAGACTGATGAGCAGCTGAAGTCTTGTAAAAAAAAAACTATTAGTATCTTCAATTGATTTTTTTGCATTTTAAAAATCTTTTTCTGATTTGGGGTTGTATTTAATCCTTTCTTGATGTTTTATGTCTTATTGATGTCTATAAAAGTTAATATAATGATAAATATAAGATTCAAAGATTTATATGTACTGTAATTATATAAAACTATACTGTCAGCGCACCATAGTTATGCAAATGAAGTAGATCATCGCGTTTGATTCAATTCATAAGGAATTAAAACTTCTCGAAGCACATTTGGGTTAAAATCAATCCCATGGCGCCATCTAGTGGACAACATTAATATCACAGCCTTAGCGTCCCAAATATTATAGATTAATAAACCTAAGCACGTTTGCTTAGAACGACTTTGTTCTCGACGCATTTAATGTTAAAGATCGAATGTCTAATGAATATCTATTATAAATACAACTTTATTTCTGTTAAAATTACACTCTTCTATGTCAAGATCACAAGGAAACAACAAAGAAATGTAATTCAAGCAGAAATCATGCATTTCCTCTCATTTTTGTCCCTACTTTTTGTAGCATCCAAGCAAACTGAACATTAATGTGCTGTACTTCAACACCAACTTAACAGATAAACAGAATTTATCAAACACAAAATAGACTTCATGCAGTAATTATTATGCACTATTACCAAGTTTGGGAAATATCTAAATAACAACCTATTACAAATGCATTTACTGTAATGCAAACTTTACATTTCGTGTAAAGCGACGTATATTGAGACGATGTATATATCAGGTGTCTTGTGAGGCGGCGTATATATCAGCCGTCTTTTGAGGCGACGTATATTGAGACGGCGTATATATCAGGCGTCATCTAAGGCAACGTAGCTAGTTCAGACGTACTTAGTAAACGTACTATTTTTGATAAATTTCTTACGTACGCCGTCGTCGCGTCGCCGCCTATGATTGGTTCCAACAGTGACGTTGCCGTGACGTCGCCGTGGGTCTGTCGTCTGCCCTCCCATATAATCCCATTCAAAAATGGACACGGACTGACGGCGACGGAAGGGTCGACTGCTCCTTCTCCTTCTCCTGCTAAGCCTTCGATGTGTCATAAAATGCACGCCATACACGATCAGCAACAGCTCTCCTATGGACACTATGACCACGTTCACCTCTGCCATCCGCATCCCCGTTGAGCAAAGGGTCGAAATGATCGGATGTTTGTGCTTCATGAACACTCTCGCCTTGCACGGCGGCACCATTGCGCTGCAAAGATGTACCGCGAGACGAGCGATCATTAGCCGGCCGATCGTTTTTTTCCAAAAGGCAAATATTCCCCTTCAGAGTCAGAATCGACTAACAACATTTGCAAAACATCCTCACGGTACAACTTTGTATTAGCCATCTGGCGATTTTCTCTCGTAAATCTCACCATTTACACTCATGCTATGAAATGAATTGCTTCCGCATCAATAACATGAGAGCTCACTTGCTATGGTATTTCCTCGAACACTTTGAACAGAAACAATGCATAATGTTGGTCTAGAATCAAAGTACCATCATGGGCGTACGTTTGGTCTCAGCTTTGGTGGGGACACCCCCCCCAGGGAATTATTTTGTTGTAAGATACCAATGATTTAATGGTGATTTCCTTTTTTATTTCAGACTGTTGGCAATACTGAATATCACAATACAGAAGTGAATCTACTTCATCTCATTATATTGTATCCTGACCCTGATATACCATCCTGTATACTGTCCCTAAAGAGCTAGTATAACTGTATAATCTCAAAAATGCACTCTCAAAAAATAAAAACCTGAGACTGTGTAATGCTGAACAACCAAACGTTTTATTAAGATAAATTATTATGTACATTAGTATTTACACTAACAAAAGATACTCTGTCACAAGAAAACAAATCTTAATAAATAAATATAATAACCTTTTTCTATTATAAACACTATTTACTCTCCAGTAGACTCACGTTTATGTTGACTGCAAGATTCTAAGTGAAGCTAGGCCACAGGCTAATTGACATTCAGTTACTTGCTAACGTAGCATTCTATCATCCTGGGTAACACATACTATCACCAGTTAATACTATTTTCCACAGTAGAATCTGCATTTGAAAGCCTGGTCAGTCACTACTGCTAGTTTATTTGTGTGGCTAGCTATTTATTTTGCCTACTTACACTCTGACTCTGCTTTATGAAAAAGCTTCCTATGTCCCCTTTCTTCTTCTTGGGTGACAAAGTACAAAAAGGGGCAAAAAAACCCCCCGGAATATTAAAATGTTTTTACTCTGGCCTTTGTATGTGGCAGAGAGACAGCCCTGGTAACTTACTGTTGGCGTCGTCAACATGTGCGCGCACGCACACACACACACCACCCACTTGCTGCTAGTGCAAGCACAAAAGTAGTCCCTGCCCGCGCGTGTAGCCTGTCAGATACCCCGTCGCCAATCAAATTACGGCGTTTCTTGTACTATCGTCGTCCTGGCCATTAGAATCGATCCAAATAACAGTGCAAAGATCCAAATAGCAGTTCAAAGGAGCTTGCTAAATATTGGTGGGGACAAATTAGTCATCTCAAAATATTGATAGGGACTAGTACCTAGCGTCCCCCCCAAACCTACGCCCATGGTCTGCGATCTAGTGGAAGGGAATACAAATGAGATATTACACCATATAAGGAACTACAGTCTATTTTATTAAGGATTACGTCTTGTCGCAATTTTGCGACTTTGGCGCTTAGAGGGTTAAGGCACACCTGTGCAATAATCATGCTGTTTAATCAGCATCTTGATATGCCACACCTGTGAGGTGGATGGATTATCTCCGCAAAGGAGAAGTAATCACTCACATAGATTTAGACAGATTTGTGAAAATATTTGAGTAAAAAAGGCCTTTTGTGTACATAGAAAAAGTCTTAGATCTTTGAGTTCAGCTTATAAAAAATGGGGGCAAATCTTAAATTTTCACAAACATTTATTAAATTCACAAATAAAAAAATTGATTTGCAAATAAAAATAATAATCACAAGTACTTTTTTTATTCTAAAAACAACTTTGCCTGGCATTTATTTGTGAATTGCGTCCTGTGTATTTGTAGATTGCTGAGCATTTGTAGATTGCTGCACACATTTGTGGATAGCTCGTTGTGCATTTGTGGATCACAACACATTTGTGGATTTTGAGACATTTCTAGCATCAAGACACACATCAAACCACAAATGTATGGACTACACCCACTGTCTACTCAAGCCAATCAGACAACAACCACACTTCCTTGACCAATCATAGCACATTCTCGCTATAACCAATCACGTTTTGCTTTACAATCAGGACAGAAGCAGATTTATTTCGCAACCCTGTAAGGAACTGCATTCTACGGACACTTTGTTCAAACTGAGCTGAAGTGTTGTTTGTGTGGTCAAAAAAAATGGAGTGTAAGGCTTCTTTGTATTTCAATCAAGATCAGTGAATGAGGATAAACTCAAGATTATACACAATCTCGGGCATCATCAGTATTACCTTTGCGATTTGCGAGGTGGAAAGTAATGAATTTCATTTACTTTTATTGCTGTAACTGAATAGCTTCTTTGTATACTTCTACTTGTTAAAGTAATTTTTAAAATCTATAATTTTACTTTTACTTAATTATAGTTTGTTTGAAGTATTGTACTTCGCTACATTTTAAAACACATTGATTATGGAGTAAAAAAAATATCTCCCTGGAAACTGCTGCATTAATGGACAGGAGACCAAACTTAACACTGATTTTTTTCTGTGAAACACAAAAACGAAAATTTAAATAAAACTGATATTTTATGTTTTGAGAATGGCCAACCCTTCTCTGTTGCTTCTGGTTTGTGCATTGTAAATACTACTGCATGAGCAGCGGTCTACTGTGGCATTTTTTTGCTCATTATAATATAATATAATATTTTTCAGCAGGGGTTCAGATAAAAATCGGCAGCTGGCAGCAGGAAGTGGCTGCCATTGACAGCCGGAAGGCAGTAACTGGCAGCCGGAAGGCAGTAACTGACAGCCGGATGGTAGGCGGTACCTGCCATTCGGTGGGAGCCAATCAGTATCGACCAACGTGGGCGCAACCAATCAGATATAACTGCACCCAAACGCTTCAGTAATGGTTGCGATTGATCAAATGGTAAGTTCAGAAATTGGTCATCGGAGTAATTAATGTTTTTTTGCGTTGTAAGTTTGATTTTAATTGTTATCTTGGTGAACGACTTGGTAGACTTGGTGCCTACTTTGGTTTAATTGTTCAATGAAATCTAATTAGTGGTAGCAACGTTGTTTGTGTACCTTGTTTGGGGCCTATCGTTTGACGTACAATTAAATTTTAACGTTTGTTAGCGTGTTTACAGTCTATTGAATAATATAAAAGAATGTTGTTTGACTGGAATGATAGAAGATAAATGTGCAACACTAACCATATATTTTTGCATGTTAAGTCTTTCAGGAGATTGTGTGATATACATTAACTTAAGAGTTCTTAAAAGAAGAATCCCTTTTTTTTTTACACTATTGAGGTGTGTTTTCTCTAATACTATGCATGTGCAGAACTGTTCTGTGTACCAGTTGAAGTTGTAAGCATGTGAATGCAAAACAATTTTTTTTTTTTTTTTACTATAACTTTTACATTGAAGTAGCTTTTGTAAACATGCATTTAGAAAAAAAAAAAAAAAACATTACTGATGTGCATCTTGAGACAAAACCATGGCATTGACACCTTTTTTTTTTTTTTGTAATACCCAATAGTTGCCAGATGCTGTCCTGTTGGAAATTCTTCTTTACGTGATCCTGGAGGAGGGGTGATGCTACATTACTAAGTCTGTCTTTGGTTTGTTCCAAATTCAGAAGTCTGTTGTACTGTATACAGACTCCTTTCGAAAGAGGGCACAATCCAGCTGGCTTGACTGAGTATCTTCTTTTACATATTTGATTAGAGGTTTAAAAAGGTGCCATAACATTACATTTCTCAGTTGCCATGTCTGAATGTTTATCTTTGTAATAATGCTGTTTTCATGCTCCTCATCTCAATATACAGGTGGAACAAATGGAGAACAAGTCTGAGCCATGTCAGGAATTCAACAAAATGTACACCCTGCAGACACTGCGACGAGGTTTACATCAACTGCTTACCAGGTGTGCAAATTATGCATGAAAACGTAATCACTGCTCTGTACATGATGACAAGATGCAATGGGAATAATCATTAATATGGCTGTGCATGCATGTCTACTGTTAATAAAACAATTTAGGTATTAAAGTCACCATTTTTCTTATGAATAATAAAATGCAGCAGCTAGAGTTCAGGAAGTATGACTGGATTAGCCCAGTTCTGTAAACCCTGTACTGGCTCCCTATCAAACATCGTATAGATATTAACATCTTCAATTATATTAATCTGTTCCTTTCTTATTCGAAGGTCACTGCGTCACCCCGGATAGAGTACGTATCCAGACCAGATGGTGGATCGCACCTAGAAAGGACCTCTACTGCCCTGAAAGACAGCGAAGACCAGGACAACTAGAGCCCCAGATACAGATCCCCTGTAAAGACCTTGTTTTTTTTCTCCATTTTGTCACTGGTGGAGTTTTGGTTCCTTGTCGCCTCTGGCTTGCTTCGTTGTGGTCTCTTCATTTACAGTGATATCATTGACATGATTGCAAAACGATTCCACAGATACTATTTAAAACTGAAACCGAGCTGAAGGATGACATCACTGAATTGAATGATAAACTGTCTTTTAAACTGACTACAAACTGAGTTTACTAATGTCCTTCTGCATTATCTGACTGACACACTATTTTTCTATTTAATACTGTAAAGTTGCTTTGCTTTGATCTGTATTATTAAAAGCACTATATAAATAAACGATGCTTGACTTGACCATGTTGCAAGAGGAAAATGAGGTGAGATGCACATCCACCCTGGGTTTTACAGTGATTGGTGCAAGATGCTGGAGAAGTATTCTCCGTATACCTCAACAGTTCTGATCTAAGAGTCTTGAATAATACCTACGGATTGTTGTTAGTGATTTGATT